>NW_007246666.1:340090-398735 GCF_000164805.1 Carlito syrichta | reverse complement strand
GACAGAGTGAGACTCCAACTCAAAAAAAAAAAAAAAAAGAATTTACCTTTGCTTTGTAGATAAGCAACCATTTGATAAATCTCTACATGTGCATTTAGGTAAAATTTGGAGCACATAAGCCCCAAATAAATGGCCATTCCCAAACTTACTTATGTGATGGTAGAGATTTTTTTTTTTTTAATTTGGTTTTTCCCATTCTGTATCTTTGGTTAAATACCAAAGTGTGTGATTGTTTTGGTTTATCCCATTCCTTTATTAATATTAATAAGTAAATATGAATAAAAGATATCTTTAAAAGATTACTTTTATTTTGAAATCAGAGAGGAAAATGCATGCTTCAGTAATGTCAGAGTTTCCAGGGGAAGATATCGTGAGCTTGTTTGTCTAAACACATTTTATTTGGGGTTCAGTATGAATTTTCAATAGATGTTTTTCAGATAAGAAAGCAGTAATTCAAATGCAATTATATAAACAAGAAGATCAGAAGGGGATTATCCTGAAGGGTATAAAATGAACCAAAAGCTTTTAGGCTGGGTCATCACAGCATCCGCTCACCAATGCAAAGTAAGGTAGGTGTCTAAACTGAGAAGGGTTGCAAAATGAAATGTTCTTGGGCGAATCTTCTTTTGCTGTCACCATTTTGCTTTAAAATAACAAATGCTGAAAAATAACTTGCTTCAATAGACTCTAAAATGTTCAATTATTTCTCCAAACTGTTTAGTAATAGGTGAAGGTGAGTGAACTATATACATAAGAATAAGAGCAAATTCCATTGACTGAAAGGAAGAGAAACAGCCGGTTGGTTCTGTAATGGAGACTGATTGATGTGCATGGCTTTCTTCTGATTATGTTTTGATTTAAATATTTTTTTCAGTCGAATAATCTGTGTTTTAAATCCTCTCAAGCTGTACTAATGGTCATTTTTGATGCAAATATACTTCTAGGAAATCTTAGAGTAAATTCAGTTTTGAGTACCTTCAGGGATAATGTACTCTGTATTACCAGGTCTTTTTAGTTATTTACTAGCTAACCTCCACCCCCACCCAATAGTGTTCAACATACATACCTGCCATATAGTGCATTTTGCCCTCTGGAAAAATATACTGCTTTGGTGACTTTCTAGGACTGTGCATAGGATGGGCAATTGATTCTTTGCATAGTATAGTAAGGAATTCGGAGAGAAAATATTGATGAAGGAAGTAATCAGAGAAGAAAGTGTTTATTAAGACTAAAAATAGAGCAAAAAGAAGGGGAAAAAGGGAGAAAAGCGTAAAAAAAAGAGCATCTCTTAATAAGTATATATGAAAGCAGGGACATATATGGTCATGCATCTCAAGAAGGCATCTATTATTATTTAGGCCCTCCCTGAAATCATGTCCCTGTGTTTAGGTGCTCAATAAATTATTTATGATAATTTCAGAATAGAAAATTAAGTTGTAGAAATGAGAATCCAAGTGACAAAAAAGAAGAAAGTGTGGGAGATCATAGAGAGAAGTATTAACTAACACTGATTTATATAGCGTTACACAATTATATAATCTTTCTTATGTAGAGTGTCAAGTGTTTCACATGTATTGTTTTATTCTTTGTATGATTTCAGGAAGGGGCATAATGAAAAATGAAGGCATGTGGATATTAAGTGGCTCAGTTACACATAATGCAACTCTGGATGTAGAATTCTTAGCCATCTCAGTGTCAGGGACCTGACGCTTATTTATCACATCGAATGACAGACGATTTATGCTGCAAAGACCTTCATGACCATCCTTTTATAATGAGGAAATTGAGCTCCAGGAAGGTTTTGTGCGTGAAGTTTTCTTATCCTTTTGCAATTTGCAATAAGGATAAGCAAAAGTTCCATTAACTTAAGGGAAGACAACTGATTAGTTCCCTAATGGAGAATGATTAATGTGCATGACTTTCTCCTGTTTACGTTTTGATTTAAATATTTTTTCAATTGGATAATCTACACATCTTTTTTTTTGTAGACTCATAGAGCCAGAAGTTAAAATGTGCAAAGTTAATTATTTTCTAGGATGAAAACTCTCACTGGCTGTCTAGATAGCCAAGAACTGTAATGATCATGATGGATACTTTACATCATTTACCTAGTTGGTATTTTTAAGATCCTGCAGAGGATATCTAGGTTTGAAATAATGAAACAAACTCCATACCATTGAGGGAGTTCACATTTGAGGAGCACTCAAGAAAACCAGACTCCATGAGTGAGGAATTCTTATATTTTTTCCTACCTAATTAAAATACCAAAAAACTCCAAGGAATATTTGAATATGTATATTTTATTTAAAAGAGTTTACCAGAAAACGCTTCTTATTTTTCCCTTTAATACTGAAGTCTTCCTAAAATGGGTTAGTTCACTTCCTTATCTATTCAGAAGTAAGTGTAGTAAACGTAAGAAAACCTTTGATAATAATCGGTCTCAGAGTCATAATCTGGACTCTTTCAGAGCACTTAGAACAATCTGTATTTTTATTATTTGTATTCATAATTAGCTCCTCCACTAGACTGTTGGTTCTTTGGTCAAGAATCACATTTTGTCCATTTGTGGTCGCAGCTCCTGGCTCAGATGCTCAATATATGTTTATCTGATGTATCTGAAATTCTCATTCTAGGAGTAAGAGCTTGGCTAAAATGACCACTAATCCCTGGAATTTGACATTTAAAATAAATCCCTGGTAACCTGTGTTATGTAGTTTCCACGGTTTCTTATAAGTTTATACAAAACTAAATTCTAGCTAACTAAGGCTAAGCCTATGAGGTTTCAGTTAACAGAGGTTTTAGAGTATGCAGCTTAAAGATTTTGTTGGGATATAGTGGACAAATATGAGAAAATCTTGACTTTTTTCAATAAAAGTGTTCAGTGAATTATGATTTAATGGAATAAGTTTATGTTCATAGATACAATACTACTTGAGATGGAAAAATATCCAAGCATACCAAGCTAACTGTACAATATTTAGAAGATGAAAAAAATCTTCTTAATCTTTGTGATAATCAATTTACATCCAAAAGTCTAAAATTTAATTACCCTCTCTCAGAAGTAGAACTAAAATAAGTTATAACATTATCCAGATCGTTACAATGTCCGACTGTTATTGAACAAGTGCAATGAGATAGACTATATTAAGATGCATGTTCTGCTTCCATCTGAGTTGCAGTGAACCCTCTTCTGTCTTCCATACAGTGAAAAATTATTTAATATTCCTGGCTAAACTAATGAAGCTGTCAATTAATTGTATTATTATCATTGTATCAACCTTTTTTTTTTTTTTTTTACCTCCATACTATTTCTGAGATAAAGAATTCCATACTGGCTCAAGCTTATAATTCCAGCGCTTTGGGAGGCCGAGGTGGAAGGATTGTCTGAGCCCAGGGGTTTGAGCCCAGCCTGGGCAACTTGGTGAGACAACGTCTCTACAATAAATCAAAAAATTAGCTGAGCGTGGTAGCGTGCGCCTGTAGTTTCAGCTACTTGGAAGGCTGAGGCGGAAGGATCGCCAGGGCCCAGCAGGTTGAGGCTGCAGTGGCTGTGAGCATGTCCCTGCGCTCTAGCCTGAGCGACAGAGTGAGACTCCAACTCAAAAAAAAAAAAAAGTAAGAAAGAAAGAAAAAAAAGAAAAAGAATTCCATACATCTTCTGTGCAAAATGATCTCTTATTTGTTCAAACTCTGCTTCTTGCAACCTTGAAGGAATATCCTAAGTGTTCAGAAAGGAGGAGTCCTAAATTCCTGAGCAAGCCCCTTCTGGACTTTCTTTGGCTTCGTGGTTTCTGCCGTGAGCGTCAGTGGGTAGGGCTACACACGAGATTATATGCATTGGGATGGTGGTGTAGTTTGGCTATCATTTTTCTTGGTTTCTTGTTCCTTTTTTATTATAACCAAACAAGTTATTGAACCAAAGTTTTAGAAAACTGTAGTTCTGGGAAAAGCCTTCCTTAAACATAACTGGGAACTCACTTCTTATAATCATAAAGGAAGGTATTTGAGTTGTTTATCCACTGCATGAATTATTTCACACTTAGTTGACATCGACCTCTCTGCCATTTTTCTGTTGTGGTGTTTCAGGCTTCCCATCTCACTGCCCCGTAGCGTTTTGTGACTCTGGTGAGCAAGACCTCCCCTATGTGAGTTCTTATCCTGTGGGGTATGTGAATCATAGACACATCTAAATGTATATTGGAAAGTTATTGAGAGTATTAAATATGTACACATTGACTACAGGACCTAGGACAAAGTAGGTATTCAATAAATGGCAGCCGTTATTATTACTATTGGTTACGTGTGTATACTTGTACATACATATGCTCTTTCCAAATGTTCTTGCTGAATGTTCTGAAAAGATACATGTTACAAGTTCTTTAATTTTATCTTTAATTTAGCATGACTGCTATCTTCCTGATGTCCATGCTTTTTGGCCTTACATGTGGACAAGCAATGTCTTTTTGTATTCCCATCGAGTATATAATGCACATCGAAAAGGAAGAGTGTGCTTATTGCCTAACCATCAACACCACCATCTGTGCTGGATATTGTATGACACGGGTATGTAGTTCATCTCATTCTCTTGGCTATAAATTATATAAACCTTAAAGGAGTCTATTCCTGTCTAGAAAAGAAATGAGATAAATCACAATCTCACTTTCCAAATCTAATGGTTATTGACTCCTTAGAAGTAGAGTGCACAGGTTAAAATATTACATGGACTACTTGGCATAATGGGTACAGATCATTTTTTAACAGTCTTATGTCTCAGATTTATTTAAACCTTATTTTGTTCCCATGATCAAGAATCAAAGAATCACTTCTGCCTCTGTAGGATTCAGAGCAGAGTGGTTGTGTTAGGTTGGTATCTGGGATGGGGTTACGGAATCCTTTCCCAGTTGTATTTGTGACAAAGGAACATAATTGATTTTTATCTGTTTCCATCTATCTTTCCTAAAGTCCTATCACATTATGCTCTCTTTTCTGTTCTTTCCTTAGGATATCAATGGCAAGCTATTTCTTCCTAAATATGCCCTGTCTCAGGATGTTTGCACATATAGAGACTTCATCTATCGAACTGTGGAAATACCGGGATGCCCACACCATGTTGCTCCTTACTTTTCCTATCCTGTTGCTGTCAGCTGTAACTGTGGCAAGTGTGATACTGACTATAGTGACTGTATACATGAGGCCATCAAGACAAACTACTGTACCAAACCTCAGAAGCCTTATGGGGTGGGATTTTCTGTCTAACTTTAATAGCAATGTAATTTGTAGTTTGGCTCCATGTGTTTACTTGGAATGAACGAATAAAATATCATTATGTTTCACAATAACTTGTGTACATTTTGAGTGCTGTTTAATCCATACCCATACTCACACAGGCATTAGAGCGCTTAAGGGATTCGAGGGGGGAAAAAAGTGAATGAATGATGAGACTTTCAAGCTCAGATAAAGAATGGTTTTCACATGAAGGGGCAGAATGGAGGTTAAATGATGAACAGGGGCATGAAATGACGTGAAAGCTAGCACTGACTAGCCTCTCCTAACAGAGGAGCAGGAGGTTTGTCTCAACATAACTCACTAGAGAGTTATGAAGACAGGGTAACGTGATCAGAAGCTAAAGGAACACATAATGTCAGGGTACTGGAGACATACATGTACTTCCAAAGGCTAGAAGCAGGACTGGAGTAGAGATAAGAGGCAAAGAATATGTGGAATCTACAATAGCATACTTTATCCTCGTCATTCAAAGGCAATGGGTTACACTCCACCAACACTTAGTACAGGTTGTAGGAATTATTCTCTTTAATTTAATTAGTCTGGTGGACTAACTGACCTATGAAAGTTATTCCCCAAAAGGTCAATTTACAAAGCCTAGAAAAGAGGCCACGATCATTTTACATGTGGAAGTCTAAATCCTTCATAGTCCTTCAAGTAATAGGAGATACTTTCCAGCATTTATGCCACGAGCAACTTGTGCTGTTTTGACTTTTGATATCATGAAAAACTAGTACAGTTCTGAAGGGTTTAAGGGACAGGGGAGCGTACTAACGGATTTAATAGACCAGAATCATTCTAAATTCTAATCGAAAACTTCATCAATATTGAAACCCTTTTCTGGTAATTGTGTTTGGCTGTTTATTTTTTCTTTTTCTTTCTGACATACTCTTTCAAGAGAATTTGGTTACAACAGATGCTTGAAGTAAGACAGACCTAGTGCCCTGTAGACTTGGTATCAAAAAGAGTATTTATCTTTTTGTCCATTACTCTCCATCCACACTGCCACCATCATGGTGAAATCTATGGCCAGTGGTGGCAGTTACCCTTGTTGTGTCCTACAGCCACTGGTGAAATTCAGCTGGGGATCTTGTAGTGCTGACAGAGCCTGTGGGAGGGTGGGGTGGGAGTGGTCAGGTGGTGCAGATGTATTAGTACAAAGCCCATGGTTTGCCCACAGGGAGGGAATGGTTATTTATTCACATACAGAAGTCAGGAACCTACATTATTTTTACCTTAATATCTTAAGTTGATATTTGTGTGGTTTCCAAATATTAATCTGGGGTTTGGGGTTCTCATATCACTTGCTAACATGGACATTTAAAGCTGCATAGCACTAAAACTGTATGTAGATATTCGATTAACAAATACAATGTCTAATGTTCAAACCCAACCAGCACTAGTCACAATAACTTGGGCTTTTAACTTACTAGTTACTAGAAGATTTTAATTATAAACCTTTCTCACAGGGGATTGAATCATGAGAGGTGGCTTCCCTTGTTCAAATCTGGGCATTATCGCTTTTATATTCCTAAACTATTGTGTTAGTCCACACTTCTTTCCTGAGCTTCAGGACCATGTATCCAATGCCTGTTTATGTTTTCTCTTGGATGTCCTATAGCCATCTCTGACTCACATCACCATTACAATCTGCTTTTCCTCCTGTGCACCACTGTCTTTCATCTGCTAAGTCAGAAACCTGGGAATTATTCTGGGTTCCTCTATTTCCCCAATCTCTCACATCTAATTTCTCATAAGTCTGTCGACTTCTTTTTTGCTTTGCTTTGTTTTTTTGTCAGAGTCTCACTCTTTTGCCTGGGCTGGAGTGCAGCGGCATGATCACGGCTGTTGCAGCCTCGACTTTCTAAGCTCAGGTGATCCTTCCACCTCAGCCTTCCAAGAAGCTGGAACTACAGCGCTTGCCACTACGCCCGGATGATTTTTTTTTTTTAATTTAATGTAGAGACGAGGTCTTGCCATGTTGCCCAGGCCGGTCTCGAACCCATGGACTCAGGTATTCCTCTCGCCTCCGCCTCCCAAAGTGCTAGTCTGTCTACTTCTTAGTAGGGTTTCCAGACCTTAGTTAGGAATCTTCATGACTGGTCTTTGTCATCCAATCGTTCTTCATACTGAGGCTGAGTGATCTTTAAAAGGTTTAATTTCACAAATTGTAGTTTGACATTTTCCTCATGACCTAAGGACAAAGATAACACTCTTTAAGTACAGTTTAACAGGGCTCTTTATGTCCTTGGCTCTTGACAAGCCCTCTTTGAATGCTTCCTTGCTTCTGTTTCAGGATCTTTTTGCAAGCTGTTCTCCAGCAATCCCTTTTCTTCCTCTATTCCTACTGCTTTTTGTTTGTTTGTTTGTTTGTTTTTGAGTTGGAGTCTCACTCTGTCGCCCAGACTGGAGTCTGGGCGCTCCCGGCCACCGCAGCCTCAACCGGCTGGGCTCCAGCAGTCCTTCCACTTCAGCCTTCCAAGGAGCTGGAACTACAGACACGCGCTACCACGCCCGGCTCATTTTTTGATTTATTGTAGAGATGAGAGGTCTTGCCATGTTGCCCAGGTGGGTCTCGAACCCGCGGGCTCGGGCAATCCACTCACCTCAGCCTCCCAAAGGTGTGGGATTACAGGCTGAGCCACCGAGCCTGACTTCTACTGCTTTTTAACTTGGCTAATTAGCGTGGGTTCTTTAAGATTCAGTTTAGTGACCCTAACATTCAGGAAACCTCTCTCCCCTGACCACCTTCCCCAACGTTGAGTAGACCCACTCTAGGTGAACCCAGAAAAATGTCTAATGTCTAACCCAACCAGCACTAGTCACAATAACTTGGGCTTTTAACTCACTAGAAGATTTTAATTATAAAATTAAACATTAGACATTATTCTGGGTTCCTGTCTTTCCTACTTATCTTATGGTGTTGGGAGCCAGCCTTGGAGGCCCGCCTGATTGACAAAGTCCAGGTGCGCTGAGGACCCCCCAGGCCGCAAAGCGAGCCTGGACAGCTGAGGCCCTTCTGTCTTCCGTCTTTGCCGTTGGTATGGCTGAAGAAATTCTGTGCAGTTGTGGAAGAAGAAAATGGCATGTTTATGCGAAGTACTCACAGCTAACCTGGAAATGTCATGGTTCATTTTTCCATTTCCCACTATGCCACTTGGCCTTTTCTAACATATGCAAGGGTTAAACTCTGAAGCACATCAAGAATGCTTTCTTTCACTTGGCTATAAGTTACTAGATATTGCTTAAGTCATAAGTGATATAAGTATATTCACTCCTTATTTGATTTAGAATTATGTAGTTTAGTGTTTAGACATAAGGTTTTTTAGAAGCACAAGTTTATAGTAAGTTCATTATGAATTCATTATAAGTCCTAACACTTATCTAGGAGTTATGTAGTTGATTTATAACACTGTTTTCACTGACTTAGGATAAAGATTAATCGTTAAGGTTTTTACTTAATTCAATAGTTAAAACTCTAAGTTAACATTTATAGAATGGGTTTTCACTGAACTCATAATATACTAATCAGACACTTTTATGATAACTTAGCTAAAGACGGAAAGCAACCTTGGGGGCCTGGGAAACATTACTAAAAGCTTCTTTTGAGTTTTCTTTAGAAACAAGCACTGCAGGATAAGAGAAAAGTAACGGAGACACCTGGACAAGAAAGGCGATTACAAGCTCTGAAGGTCATAAAGCCCCAGAAGGAAAACTATTGCTAAACTTTCTAGAGACAGTTCAAGGACTGTAATTCGGGACTTTGGACTAAAACTATCATCTTTGGCCTTAGGAATATCAAGACTCATTGTCTGAATGTTTATAGGGTTCTTGGCTTGTTTGTTGCTAAGACCACTAGATGATGGTAACTTGTAGAGGATATGTACGTGAAGGAATTTTCTTTGTCTTGCCCCTTTACAAATGGTATAAAAGCTCTGTGTTAACTAACATTAAATTGTCATCTGTTCAGGAAGCAGGTGTCTGGGTATAATATTTTCGCCCTTCGCCTATCCGTCTCTCCTTCAGGAAATCTCACGACCCTTGCGGGGCGGGACCCCCGCAAGTGGCCCGGACAGCTGCTTCCTGAACATTATGGTAATATACCTGCTGGCTTTTCTCCATGGTGAGCTCCTTGACAGCAGAGACTTGTCTTGCTCATCTTAGCACATCAGTATGCTTATAAAGATTTTTCCAAATGCACAAAATAACGACTCCCAAAGTAAAAAGCCAATTTCAATGTTAGTGTGGGTTGCATCTTATAAGGTAGAGCAAACCAGGTAAAAAAAGTATAGAGACTCTGGCTATGGCCTCTGATATCAAGAACTTGAATTACAAAGAATGGGGAAAAATATTAAAAGCTTTTCATCTAGTCAGCCATGGTGGTGTGCGTCTGAGATTCCAGCTACTTGGAAGACTGAGGCAGAAGGATCGCCTAAACCCAGCAGGACGAGGTTGCAGGGGCTGTGAGTGTGCTACTGTACTTCAGCCTGGGCAACCAGAGTGAGACTCCAACTCAAAAAACAAAAAAAGTTTTCATCATTTAAACAAATGAATGTGACCAAATAGGTAACTGGTATCATACAGAAGTATCTTAAGTAATGCTCAATTTCTAGAAAACTAATTTATAATTAACAAAAACTCTCCCTATAATAATTACAATAGATGCTATTACTCTGTTGCCAGGTATGCTAAGCACTTTGCATTGGTTATTTATTTTAATTTAATTTAAATTTCTGCCATTTAATCTAAGTAAAAACATCATAAAGTATACAGCGAAAGACCCCAAAACAGATACCAAAGCTTTGGAAGGGTTTCTGACACATTCGCTAAAAACTTTATTGAGTCGGCATAGGTTATGCTTTGCAAAATTCAGGACATGTTACTTCTATTCTTTCTGCTTCCCTTTTGTCTCCAAGAGATCGCTATCTGAACAGTGGATTCCTGGACTGTATTTAGCTTTGATTGTTAAAAACATTCTGCATTGGTGTAGTCTTTTCATCTTTCAAAGGGCACCTACTTATAATACCTTAAGGTAGATTTTACCATAAAAAAATGAAGGGTCATTTTGAAAAAAAGTAGAAACATTTTGTCCCTCTTAAAATATAACAACATAAATTTGATTTTGATGAGCCCAAATGAAGATGATGCCAATAATCTACCAGCTCCAAGGGCCCGTGCGTGCTCCCTCCGAGGGGTGGAGAAAATGGGGTTGATGAAATTAAGGAGCGGGTATCAAAGATGTCAAGGGGGCCATGAATCAGGAAAGCTGGGGTGCAGTGCCCCCATGAAGCTCTAATGGCTGCCCTCGGGGCCATGGGAACCACATTTTAAGACAGAAGGGTGCCTCTTTATTCTAATCTTTGAGAAGCTTCTTTGAGAAGGGAAAACATGCTATCTCCTTCGCTGCCAGCTTCCTACCAGGCTCATTCTCTCCCAAACCCATAAGCACTGCTTTCAGGGAAAGGAGAGCAACTATTGTTGCTGACTGCACGGGGAACCCACTGGACCCTGTGCCAGTGTGCAGTTTTACAGACTGAACCACACATAACAAAGGAGCGACAGCATTCTGGAGAAAAGAGGTATAATTTGCGTGAAAAACACTAAATGAAATGTAAGTACAGTTGGCCCTCTGTGGGTTCTGCATTGATGGATTCAGCCGTGGATCAAAATTATTCAGAAAAAAAAGAATGACCGCATCTGTACCGAGCATGCACAGACTTTTTTTCTTGTCATTATTCCCTAAACAATACAGAACGACGACTACTTACATAGTATTTACATTGTATTCAGTATTCTAAGGAATCTAGGGGTGATGGAAAGTATATGAGAGGAGTTAGGCAGTGGGGCAAGATGGCTCAATGGAGCCCTCTAGCAACTGTCCCCCCCGGGTAACAGGGACATTGGATTGAACAACTTATGAAGGTGGAAGAAAGCACCTCATGAGAACTAAAAAGTCAAGTCTGAGATCACAGTACCTGGTTTTAGCATAATAACAAGAAAAGACACATGGAAGAGGGGAGGATGAACAGCCTTGCCTTGGCTGCACTGCCCACCCCCAAGCACGGGCAGCACAACCCGGAGAGAGAATTTGTGTGCTTGGGGGAGGGTGGGACTTGGCATTGGAACTCAGTGCTGCCCTGGCACAGTGGAACGCAGCAATGGGCAGCATTCCACTGGTGTCCATGGAGGAAGCATTGAGACGGGCTCTGAGCCAGAGGGGAATCTGCCATCTTAAGGGGAGGAAACCAAGTCCTAGCCTGCGTCACCGCTGGTTGACGAAGGTGGCCTTGGTCTCCAAACGAGTTTCAGAGGCAGCTAGGCCACAGTGACTGTGTTCCTTGGGTGGTCCTTGTGAGTCCTTGCTGGTCTTGAAGTCTGTGGGCTTAGGGTGCGCCCCAGCAAGGTAACAGCGGCAGATGTCACAAGAGAGCTGGCATCACATCTCCCCCACCTTCACATAGCGCAGCACGGACAGAGACCTCTGCATGGAGGAAGGCGAGGGGAGGGAACAGAAGACCTGGTCTTGCAACTGGGTAGCAGCCCAGCCACAGGAAAACAAAGCACCAGGAAGAATCCCGAAGCCCCTGTTTCCAGACCATCGCTCCTGGACTGCACTTCTAGACGCACCCCAGAAAGGAAAACCACTTTGCCAGAAAGGAAACTACTCTCTTGGAAGGAGAGACCCCACTTCTGGTTGGCTTCACAGCTGGCGGAGTAAAGTGACCTTGGACCTTGAACGAAGGAAAGAGAACGGGGGACCTTGCCTGGGAACCCAGGAAATTCTCCCTTATCTTCCCCAGGTCTATCAGGGCTGAGGTCTCAGTGTACCTCAGCTTGGGGCACCCTCTAGTCTACAGTGGCCACAGGCCTAGGGAACCCCACTCAGTCCCCTTTGAATTCTCGGAAGGCCTGATGAAGGGCAGGTACACACAAGGCCAGACTATGAAGACTGGAATAAATACCTGGCTGTCCAATGTTCAGACATTGACTCACATCCATAAGCATCAAGAACATTCAAGAAAATTTGACCTCAACAAATAAACTAAATAAGTCACCAGTGACCAACCCTGGAGCGACAGAGATATGTGACTTCTCAGACAGGGAATTCAGAATTGCTGTTTTGAGAAAGCTAAATGAACTTCAAGAAAATACAGAGAAGGAATTCAGAAATTTATTAAAGAAATTTAACAAAGAGATTGAAATCATTTAAAAAGATGAAACAGAAATCCTGGGGCTGAAAAATATAACTGATAAACTGAAAAATGCATTACAGTGTTTCAATAATGGAACTGATCAAGCAACAGAAAGAACTGGTGAGCTCAAAGACAGGCTAGTTGAAAATAGGAAGTCAGAGGAGAAAAAAGAAAAAAATACATTTACAAGGACTAGAAATTGACTCCAAAAGGGCAAACCCAAGAGTTACTGACCTTAAGGAGGAAGTAGAGAAAGATATAGAGTTAGAAAGTCTATTTAAAGAAATAACAGAAAACTTTCCAAACCTAGAGAAAGATATGACTATCCAGGTACAAGAAATTCGAAGAACACCAAGCAGAGTCAACCCAAAAAAGACTATTTCCAGGCATACAATCGAACTCTCAAAGGTCAAGGACAAAGAGTGGAAAAGCAGCAAGGGAAAAGAAGCAGATAACTTATAAAGGAGCTTCAATACATCTGGTAGCAGACTTCTCAGTGAAAACTTTATAGACCAGGAAGGACTAGGATGACATATTCAGCGTGCTGGAAAAACAAACAAAACAAACAAAACAAAAACCCTTACGACTGAAAAAACTGTGCCCAGAAAAGCTATCTTTCAAAAACAAAGGCGTATTAAAGACTTTCCCAGACAAACACAAGCTGAGGAAATGCATGGCCAACAGACCTGCCTAACAAGAGATGCGAAAGAAGCTGGGTACGGTTGCTTATGCCTGTAATCCAAGCCCTTTGGAAGGCTGAGGCAGGAGGATCATTTGAGGCCATGAGTTCAAGACCAGCCTAGGCAATAAAGTGAGACTTTGTCTTTACACAAAAATAAAAAATTAGCTAGGCATGGTGGTGTGCACCTGTAGTCCTAGCTACCTGGGAAGCTGAAACGGAAGTATCACCTGAGCCCAGGAGGTCAAGGTTCCCATGAGCTATGAGCCATGAGCCTTCCCATGGCACTCTAACCTGAGACCCTTACCAAAAGAAAGAGAGAGAAAGAGAGAGAGTGAGAGATGCTAAAGAGAATTCTTGAATCTGAAAGAAAAGGACGCTTATGTGCAATAAGAAATCATCTAAAAATATAAAACTCATTGGTAAAACTAAATACACAAATTCAGAACGTTCTAATATTGTAATTGTGGTGTGTAACCCCTCATACCTTTAATATGAAGACTAAAAGACAATCTATCAAAAATAATAAATACAACAATTTATTATGTGATAGGCAATATAAAAAACTATAAATGGAGGTAAGGTGTAGAGATTTTTAGTTTTTTTCTTTGCTTTATTTTCTTTTTGATAAAAGTTAAATTATTATCAGTTTAAAATAACTTGTTATAATATTTCTTTTTGTAAGTCTTATGTTAACCATAAAATGAAAACCTATTATGGATACACTAAAAATAAAAAACTAGGAATTAAAATATACTACAAGAGAAAAAATCATGTATCTGTAAAGAAAGACAGTAAGAAAGGAAGAGAGGACTTTAAAAACAACCATAAAACAAGAAAATGACAGTAGTAAGTCCTATCAATAAGACCACTGAATGTAAACACAAACTAAATTCTCTAATTAAAGGAAGTAGTCAAATGGACAAAACACAACAAAATCCACAAAACTCACTTCAGTTATAAAAACACACAGAGTAAAAGTGAAGAGATGGAAAAGGATATCCCATGAAAATGAAAACTGAAAAAGGGCAGGAGAAACATATTAGTTTCACATAAAATAAACGTTAAGTAAAAAACTGTCATTATATAACGATAAAGGGGTCATCCAGCAAGAATATATAGCAATTGTAAATTTATATGCACTCAACATCAGAACACTCAAATCAATAAAGTAAATATTAACAGGTCTAATGGGAGAGATAGACTGCAACACAATAGTAGGAAATTTCAACACCCCACTTTCAGCAATGGACAAATCATTCGAGAGAAAATCAGCAAAGAAATACTGGGATTGGCCAGGCATGTTGGCTCAAGCCTGTAATCTCCGCACTTTGGAAGGTCAATGCGAGAGGATTGCTTGAGTCCAGGAGTTTGAGACCAGTCTGGACAACTTGGTGAGACCTTGTCTCTACAATAAGTCAAAAAATTAGCCAGGTATGGTGGCATATGCCTATAGCTCCAGCTCTTCTAAGGCTGAGGCAGAAGGATCGCCTGAGCCCAGCAGGTCAAGGCTGCAATTGCCATGAGCATGCCACTGGACTCCAGCCTGGGCGGCAGAGTGACACTCCGACTCAAACAACAACAACAACAACAAACAAACAAAAAGAAATATTGACATTAAACTATACTCTAGCCAAAATGTACCTAACTGACAGTTACGGAACTGTTTTATTCTACTGCTGCATAATGCATTCTTCTCATTAGCACATGGAGTATTGTCTAGAATAGACCGCATGTAAGTCCAACAACTGTCAACAAATTTAAAAATAATCATATCAAGTAACTTCTCAGACAAAAATGGAAAAACAAAATCAACAACAAGGGGAACTTTGGAAACTGTACAAATACATAGAAATTAAACAACCTGTTCCTTAACTATCATTGGGTCAATGAGGAAATTAAGGAAAAATATAAAAAATAATTTTTTCAGCTTATTAAATTAATTTTCCTTAATTTCCTTAATATAAAAAATGTTTGAAACAAATGAGAATGGAAACACAACACACCAAAACCTATGAGATATAGCAAAAGCGATATTAAGAGGGACGTTTTTACCAATAAATGCCTACATCAAAAAAAGTAGAAAGATTTCAAATAATCAACCTAATGATACACACTTCAAAGAACTAGAAAAGCAAGAACAAACCAAACCCAAAATTATCAGAAGGAAAGAAACAATAAAGAGCAGAAACCAGTGAAATTAAGACTAAAAAAATACAAAAGGTCAACAAAACCAAAAGTTGGTTTTTTAAAAAAAAGATAAACGAGATTGATAAATCTTTAGCTAAACTAACTGGGAAAAAAGAAAGAAGACCCAAATAAATAAAATAGAGGCAATAAAAAGCAAGACTTTACAGCTGATACCACAGAAATACAAAAGACAACTGGGGACTATTATGAACAACTACATGCCTGTAAATTGAAAAACTTAGAACAAGTGGGATTATGCCGGGGGGGTGGGGGGTGGGGGTGGGCACACCTCATTAACAAGGGTAATTGCATAATGAACATTTGTATACTTAACCCTGAATATAAAAAATTTTAAAAAAAGAAAAACTTAGAACAGATGGGTAAATTCCTAGACATCTAAAACCTACCAAGATGGAACCATGAAGATGCAGAAAGCCTGAGTAGATTAATAACAAGTAATGAAATCGAAGCAGTAATTCAAAGCCTCTCATTAAAGAAAGACCCAGGACTGAAAGCCTTCACCGCTAAATTCTACCAAACATTTAAAGCAGAATGAATCCCATTTCTACTCAAACCATTCTAACACATTGAAGAAAAGGGAATGCTTCTAAACTCATTCTATGAGGCCAGCATTACCCTGATGCTAAAACTAGACAGACACAACAAAAGAGAACTACAGACCAATATTCCTGATGAACATAAATGTAAAAATCCTCAAGAAAATACTGACAGACCAAATCCAGCAAATTAAAAAGATCATTCACGATAATAAATTGGGATTCATCCCAAGAATGGAAAGGATGATTCAACATATACAAATCAATAAATGTCATATGTCACGTTAATAAAGAACAAAAATCGTATGATCATTTTAATAGAAGCTGAAAAGGCACTCAATAAAACTTAACATCCCTTCATGATAAAGGCTCTCAACAAACTGGGTATAGAAGGAACATATCACAAGACAATAGAGATCATATATGACAAACCCATAACTAGCATAATACATCATGAGGAATAATAAAAGCGTTTCCTCTGAGATCTGGAACAATACAAAGATACCCACTTTCACTACTTCTATTCAGCATAGCATTGGAAGTCCTAGCTAGAGAAATTAGGCAAAAGAAAGAAATAAAGGACATCCAAAATGGAAAGAAAGAAGTAAAATTGTCCTTGTTTGCAGACACCATAATTTATATTTAGAAAAACCTAATCTGCCCCCCAAAACTGTTAAAACTGGTTAAGTTGCAGGATACAAAATTAATATACAAAAACCAGCAGTATTTTAATTCTGCCAATAACAGTAGTGAACAATCTGAAAAAAAAAATCAAGAAAGCAATCCTATTTACAATAACTACAAAAAAAAATCTAGGAATAACATAAACCAAAGAAATGAGAGCTTTCTACAATTAAAATGATAAAAGAAATTGAAGAGGACACACAAAATGGAAAAATGCCGGGCTCGGTGGCTCAGCCTGTAATCCCGTGCCTTTGGGAGGCTGAGGTGGGAGGATTGCCTGAGCCCGTGGGTTCGAGACCCGCCTGGGTAACTTGGCGAGAGCTCATCTCTACGATAAATCAAAAAATCAGCTGGGCGTGGTAGCGCGTGCCTGTAATTCCGGCTACTTGGAAGGCTGAGGTGGAAGGATCGCCAGAGCCCGGCAGGTCGAGGCTGTGGTGGCCGGGAGCGGCCACTGCACTCCAGCCTGGGTGACGGAGTGAGACTCCAACTCAAAAAAAAAAATAAAGGAAAAACATCCATGTTCATGAATTGGAAAAATTAATATTGTTAAAAATGACGATACTACCCAAAGTGATCTACAGAGTCAATGTAACCCCTATCAAATACCAATGACATCATTCACAACAATAAAAAAATTCTAAGTCACATGAAACTGCAAAGACCCTGAATAGCCAAAGCAATCTTGGGTAAAAAGAACAAAGCTGGAGGCATCACAATGCCTCTGACTTCACAGTATACTACGAAGATATTGTAACCAAAACATCATGTTACAGGCATAAAAACAAACACATCAACTAATGGTACAGAATGGAGAACTCTGATATAAATCTATGCATTTACAGGTAACTCATTTTCAACAAAGGTATCAAGAACATACACTGAGGACAGGACAGTCTCTTCAGTAAATGATGCTGGGAAAGTTGGATATCCATTTGCAGCAGAACACAACGAGACCCCTATCTGCATATGGATATCCAGTTTTTCTCGCCATATATAAAATTTGATTCAAAATAGATTAAAGACTTAATTGTAATTAATTAAATCTAAATATAAGCTCAGAAACTACAAAACTACTAGTAAAAAACATTGGGAAGATGCTTCAGGGGATCAGTCTGGGCAAAGCCTTCTTGGAGAAGACCTCAAAAGCACAGACAACCAAAGCGAAAATGGACAAATGGAATTTCTTCAAGCTAAAAAGTTTCTGCACAGCAAATGAAACAATCAACAGAGTGAAGAGACAACTTACAGAATGGGATATTTGCCAACTCTCCATCTGACAAGTTAATAATCGCAATACATAAGAAACTCAACTCAATAGCAAAAAAACAAAAACAAAATAATCTAATTTAAAAATGGGCAGCTGAATTGTACCCTACATTTTAAAAAAAATCCAAAATATGAAAAAAATGAGAAGAGCTAAACAGACATTTCTCAAGACGTACAAATGGCCAACAGGCATATAAAAAAATGCTCAGCATCACTAATCATCCTGGAAATGCAAATCAAACCGCAATAGGATAACATCTCACTCTAGTTAAAATGTCTGTTATTAAAAAAGAAAAAGACAGGAAATAACAGCTGCTGGCAAGGATGTGGAGAAAGGGGAATCCTGGTATGCTGTGGTAGGAACGTACATGACTACAGGCGCTGTGGAAAGCAGTGTGGAGATTCCTCAGGAAACTAAAAACAGAATTATCATATGATCCTGCAATTCCCTTAAGTTGGAATCAGCCTAAACACCCATTAACAAATACATGAATAAAGAAAGTGAAGTATATATACACAATGGAATATTAGTCCTAAAAGAGAAAGAAATTTTGTCATTTGCAGCAACATGGAAGAAACTGGAGGATATTATGTTACATGAAATAAGCCAGGCACAGAAAGAGACAGATCACATGTTCTTATTCATGTATGGGAACTAAAAACATTGATCTCATGCAGGTAGTCCATACCCCAGTTGGTTACCAGAGGCTGAGAAGGGTAGTGCGGACAGAGGGATGGAGAGGCATTGATTACTGAGTACAAAAATACAAGAAGATAAAAGGAGTATGTTCTAGTGTTTTGTAGTACAAGAGAGCAACTATAGTTAGCTATAATTTATTGTATATTTCAAAATAGCCAGAAGAGGAGATCTGGATTATTCTTAACACAAAGAAATGATAAATGCTTGAGATGATTAATACCCCAATTACCCTGATTTGATCATTACACATTATATGCTTATAACAAAATATCACATGTACCCCATACACATGTACAACTCTCATTTCTATGAAAAATAGAAATAAAAAAATAAAGCATATGAAAGGATGTGCACAGGTTATATGCAAATACTACACCCACAAATACAAAGGATGACTATATATACAATAAAAGACCTTACTGTGTTGCTTTTACGCCCAACTACCATTAATAACATTATGGAAGGGCTACTGTTGTTTCTGTTTTTACATTATTTGGTTTTATTGGTAGTTGGGCATTTAGATACGTTGTGGGAAGGTGTGTAGAAATATATAACAGGGCTGTGCGATAAATCAAACAAGCAATTTCAATACATAGAAAATTTAATTTGAAATAACTTAAAATATTTCATCATCAAGAAGTTTTAATTCACTGCCTTGGTATAAGAGGCTTGAGAATGTTTGGGTCTGATCTCAAGTTAGTTCAGGGAAACAGAAATAACTGAAAATTCATGTATACACGTGTGTGCATATATAAACATACACACATATACATACACAATACATACATGTATACACATTCAAACTACATATGTAATATGTATATATACTCAAGAGATATGTAATCAGGATATATAGATTCAAGATATGTAGGGATTATATATCTGCAGATAGATATATTAATATCTATTCACACATAGATATATAGTTATCTATATTTATATATCTATCTGTGTGTACATATACATATAGATAAAATCTACCATCACTCATTGGTAGAATTCTCTAATTTTTTGCATGCACATATTTTGGAAAACTCACCCTCCAAAAGGGCACATTAATTATATGTATAACAGATATCTTCTCCTCCATTTTTTAATTTAAAAAATTTAAAACTGGCTGGGCACGGTGGCTCGAGCCTGTAATCCCAGCATTTTGAGAAGCTGAGGCGAGAGGATTGCCTGAGCCCAGGGGTTCAAGACCTGCCTGGGCAACTTGGCGAGACCTCGTCTCTACAATAAATCAAAAATTAGCCGGGCGTGGTAGCGCACACCTGTCGTCCCGGATACTTGGGAGACTGAGGCAGGAATACCTGAGCCCAGCAGGTCGAGGCTGTGGTGGTTGTGAGTGTGCCGACTCCGACTCAAAATCAAATACAATAAAACAAAAAATAAAAACTTTAAAATTAATTTATCTCTATTCTTCCACTTTTAACTATTGTAGTCTTCTTTAAGGTTGTTAATTCAGGGAATGAAACTCACTTTTTGTGGAATCAGAGATGATTCTGGGCTAGAAGGAACCAGAGTGTGTGTTTGGGCCTGTTTCCTGTCTTCAGGCAGACAGATGAACTAAGGCTACCAAGGACGGACTGTGTTCTGCTTAAAAGGTTGCATTTCTCAGCTATTGGAGTACAAATATCTACTTCATGAAAGGGGATTTTCTTAAAATAATCTTTTCTTGAGCTACAGACACAGTAAAGTAGCCATGGACACCTAAGTTTTTAGCTTGTTTCCAATCTTTTTTTTTCCCCTAGAAAATCTCCTCCAGAGTTAGTAGCAGTAACAAGCGTGGAAGAAAGAAAAACGTTGTTCTCCATGCGAGTGAGACTATTTCAAGCAGTTATGTCTTTTCAGCAAAATGTTTTGTGGAAATTTCTTGGGAGAGCAAACTTCCCTTTGGGTCACACCCAAAGGCTAGTGTTCTTAGATATATAGAAGTTCACTTGGGGGCTCTAGAGTCTCTGATACTTTCACTATTGTGTGGTCTTTTAAAATGCAATTTTTAAAAACCTGTGATTTGCTACATGTAACAAGTTGTTAAAAATTACTGACAAATATGCCTAAAATCAAGCATTAAGACCATAAAAAGCCCTGAAAATTTTCTTTTCATAGGGAACTTGCACAGAAAAAACATATTTGTGTTATGTGTATATATAAGTATTTTTATTTCCTTACCTTGCCTCTGTTATGGGCATACAACTTAGGAGAAGATGCTTTTCTTTGCTTATTTTGGATTGCTCAGGGATGCTCCTAGGTAATATTTGAATTGTGAAGGGCTTTGTTTTACTTATTTTGAGTGGTAGAAACTGCAGTTCTTAATTTGTGAAGAATTAACTAGGTGAATAAATAAGAAAAATACAAAAAATAAGGAAAATACATAAACTCCAGTTATGAGGTATTTCAGATACAGTGCCAGCGAACGTTCTTGTTTCCACACTTTGCAACTGCCAGGTCTCTTGCTTCAGTCTTTCTGTCCTTACGTTTGGAGAGACACAGAAGAGTGTGAGATAAAAGCCCCTTTTGAGGACGTGAGGATTACAGTAGTTCAGAGCAAAGTCAGAAAAGGAAAGTGAAAAAGCAATATTTATATGACTTTGTATAAGAACAAAAATATTTTCTTAGAGAGTTGTTAAAAGTTTTAGTCCTATAAATACTCAGTTTTATAGGGCACATGATTGTCTGTGTGACTTCTCTTTCCAGAGGGAGGCTTTTGTTTTTAAACACTAGGAAAGCATGACTTATTCAAATTAGATTTTCCATACTATATTTAGTTTTACAGATGTGTTTAGTTCTAAAACTGTGGTTTACTGTATTCTGGGGAGAGCACGTATATAAAAAAATCCTGGGAGATTCTTACACCCAACTCAGACATGGTCAATTTTAACATTCCATTGTGATCTCTCAATTCCTGCAGCTTATTGCTTCCATTTACTAGAAATCTCTAAATTCTCTGTATCTTATTTTCAATGGCTGGAGTCTGAGAAACTGACCCATTATCACTTTTTCAGCATAGCCAAGTTTTTAAAATTTCTTATAGCTTTTTTTCTTTTTCTGGAAGTTTCTGTTACATAGCAAGAATCAGGAATTCTCAGCAAACAGATTTCGTTATGTATAATGCATGTACCAGCAACACACAGATCACACATGATAGGTTCTCAGTCAACGTACACAGGCATTCACTCAAGGGGTAAACCAGTAACAAGCCAAACATACAACATGTGCAAACGTACAATTGACAGCAAATTATGTTAGATCCTAATGTCATTTGAATATTAAAAATGAGCTGGGAGACAGCTCCTGTGATATTTGGTATGAAAGGTCTATGCTGTAATTTTCACACAGAAGTAGCTTCATATCACATCTCGCGAGTTTCGTATTGCACAGCAAAGGACCATGCTGAATATCATGCCAAAGATCTGAAACAGAAGGAACCATTTGTTAGTGACTTTCAAATGTGTCCTGATTGACTAAAATGTCAGCAAACTGCCTGGGTGTCTAACTTGAGTTAACAAATAATTATAGCCAATGATTACGGGTTATCATTGACATTTATATATATGTTACTTAATGCTTGCTACAGGGTAAAGATTTCCATATTAACTCTGCTTGAAATGCATTGTTATATTATTGTTGTGAAAAAATAGCAAGGCTGTGCTTGAAGAAAAGGGCTTTGTTTCAGAATTATATAACAGTTCTTAATCATTGTGAAAGACTGACACACTACTGGTTTCGGAATTTTATATTCCAGGTTAATCCTAGACCTCAATTATATGATGCATATTTATTTTGAAAAATGCCTTCCTTGCCATGTGTTATTTAAGTATGCTTGCTGTCTAAATAGTTTTCTCTTGCTGAAGAAGACCTGAATTTTTACGATAATGATCACATATAAAAAGTGGAGCCATCACTTCTTTCCTGGTCCATTTCTAAGGCAAATGATGCTTCACTGTGTAACTCAGTGGTTTTACAGAGCATAAAAGAGGTGTTTGGTCTATGACGTAACTGACTTCTATTTCCTTTTGGATAGTTCTCTGGGAAGTTAAACGTTTAGGTGAAATCAATATCCACTTACATGGTTTGAATGGAAGGATGCCAAAGACCCTTCTTATCGTCAACGATTTCCCCCCAAATCTCACAGAGCCTGTGGAGCCCTGTCTATGGGGACCATTTTATAAACGACTGTCAATGCTTGTTTTAAAAACTGGTCCCCAAACTCTCTGATTCTCTGCTCAATTCCATTTTAAGTCAGTTTAGGATCCGGAGATACTAAATTCAACAAGGCACGGATGGTCAGTTGTTTTGGAAGGGGAAGGGCAGACTTAGGCGAGGGCATAGCCAGGAGTGGCACCAGGGTGTGGCAGGGGAGACATCTAATGGACCTTTTGTTAATGAACTATACTGTGCAACTCTCACCTTACAAAGAAAAGGACTAAAGAAGAAACTCTGGGGGTGCTGACTCAAGACAGCCCCCCACGGGCGCTTCCTACTTTATCACGCCTGGAAGACTGAATGCAGCCCCTGCCCCATTCTGGCTGTGCTCTAAAGGGATCCCCCAGAAAGAAACTTCTCAGTCTCAGCCTGCTGCTGACACGAGTCAGGGGTCACCGCTTCCAGGCTGCTCATTTGTTGAGATTGTAGAATTGTTAGGAGGGTCTACTCGATATCGCCATTATGTGGAATGTTCTCAAACTTCCTGCCTTGGGATTGTCCTTGGGGGAGCTGCGGCATGGCATCCAGGCCAGCTCCAAGCAGGTGGAAGGGTCAAAGAGCCACCCTTGGATTTGGAGAGCCTCAGCACAGGGTTTCCGGCCATTGCTCTATTCCTCTGTGCTCCAAACACAGAAAAGGGGGAAGGTGCTTATAAGTCCCCCGAGAACTGCCAGTTCATTGCTTTCCTCACAGTGACCACAGGTCCTGCTTTGGTTTAGGCCATGAGTTAATCTATATAAAGGGCTAGAGAGTAAATGCTATCTTAGCATGAGCTGTTATCACCCAGTCCCTGACAATGAAAATAGCCTCTTCACTAGCCACCCTGACTCCCATCTTGCCTCCTTCCAACCCTTTCTCCCTCCTGTCCCACAGATCCTTCTGGCCCTTAGTGCTGCTTTCTCCTTGAGAATAAAGCCTACAGGCTCAGAGGGGCACACGACCTCAAGGATGTGGGAGCCATGCTCTCTCCTTGCCGTCTCTTGCTACTCCTACCATACCTGTCCACTACTCTCAGAGGTACACTCTTCTTTGGTACTTTAGAAGCACTTAGCTGTAGACACCCAGGTTCACAGTGCTTCACACCCTCTCATATGCTATTCCCTCTGACTGGTTTCGGGTTTGGGAACACTCAGATCATGGAACGAGCTGGCATTTATTGAGTGCCATATGTTCCCGACACTTCATGTGCATTAACATGTAGCAGCCCATTTAATCTTCACAAAAATCTTGTGAGATTAGTATATTAAATTCCTCATTTTACAGGTAAGGAAATTGAGGCATAGAGAAACCAAGAAACTTTCTTATGGTCCCAGAGCTTGTAGCAGCGGAGCCAGGATTTGAATCCAGACTGTGTGATGCCAGGGCTCGACTATTAATCACTATGCTATGTGAACTCTCCAAATTGTAGGTGAGAGAAATGGCTCTGATATTGTGTTATTCAAATGTGTAACAGTAGAAAGAGACCTAGAATTTGAAAAGCACTTATCTAGATAAGACTGGTAGCCTTAAAATGGAACGTTTTGGCTGGGCACGGTGGCTCAGGCCTGTAATCCCAGTACTTTGGGAGGCCGAGGTGAGGGGATCGCCTGAGTCCACAGGTTCGAGAACAGCCTGGGCAACTTGGTGAGACATCTCTACAATAAATAAAAAAATTAGCTGGGCATGGTAGCGTGTGCCTACAGTTATGGCTACTTGGAAGGCTGAGGTGGAAGGATCGCCGGAGCCCAGCGGGTCGAGGCTGCGGTGGCCATGAGCATGCCACTACACTCCAGCCTGGGCAACGGAGAGACTCCAACTCAAAAAAAAAAAAGGAAAGTTTTCACAATGATAAACTCAAGGTCATAATGAATAAAAGTTTAAATTTGTATTATATTTTAGAGGACAGAATACTGATGCATTACTTAATTAGCTTTGTTCTTAGATGTACGGTGAACAAAGGTCTTTGTTCTTCATGATAATTCTCTTTTAAGGTACTGCCACATCACACTTGAAGAGAAATAAGATGCAAAGGTTCAAAGCTTTTTAGGGGGCAAAAAGACATAAGTTCTAGAACTTTCTTACCGTGAGACCTGCAATTCCGATCCCGACAATTCCAATGAGCTGGAGCTTAACACTGATTATGGTCTCAATTTCATCAATGCAATTCTGCTTTGGGAGACAAAAAAAAGTCAGGAAAAAAAAACTGATTGTAGGTGTGAAAATCATCACCCTGGTCCAATTCTTTCTAATTCCATAGATCTTCCTGTGAGAGTTAATCCATGTCAGCTTCTACTCATACTTAAACCATTCCTCTTGGATAACATCATCCTGACAACCTTAAAGCAAAATTGTAGTAGGGTGAAAAAAAATACAGTCCTCTCCTTTGGTGGGATTTTCCAACTTAGGCTGCCTCAGAACCCTGAAATTTGGCTGGAAGAAGCTATTTCTCTGGTATCTGAAGCATAAAAAATGTGTGACTTCTTACTTTCAGGAACAAAAATAAGTAAACTATCCCTAAAATAATAATTCCTTGTTTTCATATGGTCCTTTAGAGTTAAAAGACTTCTACGTACTTGATCCAACTTACTATCCAAGGTAGGTATTACCCATTAAGAAACTAAAAAGTCTGCACAGGTTTGCAAAAGGAAAGCTACGATTTAGGAAAGGTAGGTCTTGGGAGCTAAGAGGACCAATCTCTTTTATGGGGCTGGGCTGGGCAGATCTCTATCCTTTCATTGGTCCCCATGAGTTCAAAAGACTTTCATGAATGAGGGACAAATTGGACAGGGAGCAGAACTGATCACCTGAACTATTATCAGTTCCCTCAAAAGTGTCTCTTTGGAGTCCTCTTAAAAGCAGAGGGATATCTGGGTCAGATATGGTGGCTCACACCTGTGATTCTAACATTTTAGGAGGTCGAGGTGGAAGGATTGCTTGAGCCTATGAGTTTGAGACCAACCTGAGCAACATAGTGAGACCTTGTCTCACAAAAAAGTCAAAAAAATTAGACAGGTGTGGTGGCACACACCTGGAGTCCCAGCCACTCAGAAGGCTGAGGCAGAAGGATCACCTGAGCTCAGGAGATTGAGGCTGTGGTAAGCCATCATCATGCCACTGCATTACAGTCTAGGTGACACAGTGAGACCCTGACTCAGAAAAGCAAGAAACAAAGAACAAAAAAACGTAGAGGACTGCTCTCCATCTAACTGTGTCCTCAGGCTGCTTTTCCTTAGGGTGTCACCTCAGGGTGTCAGCCCCCTCAAACACCCACATGAGCTGCGTGAAACCCTTGCTGCTTTCCTTAAGTCTCCTCTTGCACTCACTCATTCATCATTCATTCATTCAACAAACAATTCTTGAGTATCTGCCTTACAACTGTCACTGGAAGGGAGTGGTGGATGCAGAGACAATAAGACACAGTTTCTTCTTCTCTCAAGGAACTCATGGCTTAGGGAAGGACACAGACTCACAAGGAATAACTGTAGGGCTGAGTGTGTGGTGCCTCAAGCCTGTAATCCCAGCATTTTGGGAGGCTGAAGCGAGACGATTGCCTGAGCCCAGGGGTTCGAGACCAGCCTAGGCAACTTGGTGAAACCTTGTCTCTGCAATGAATCAAAAAATTAGCTGAGCACGGTGGCACACGCCTGTGGTTCCAGCTGTTTGGAAGGCTGAGGCGGAAGGATCACTTGAGCCCAGCAGGTCGAGGCTGCGGTGGCCATGAGTGTGCCACTACACTCCAGCCTGGCGACAGAGTGAGACTCCAACTCAAAAAGAAAACCAAAAAAAACCAAAATACAACTGCAATACAAACTGGTAAAAGTTTGAAAACCACTGCTCTGGACAGGACCCCTTATTTACTGGAGAAAATGGGAGTCAGACCGCAGCAACTCTTCTAACCTTCTTCTCCTGTACACTCAGACCTTCCTTTCCTGCAGGGCAGGCACGTCCTGGGTCGCGAGCATATGAAGGGGACAAGAGCACAGCTCTCCTGACTCCCGCCCCGTCATCTGAGCCAAAGAGTGTCCTTCTCTGTCGAAAGCCAGCCCCTTCACTGCACTCAGCTCCTTAGGAAATAGCCTTCTTCCCTTATTATATGTTCAGCCTCTCCTCCATTGACCTGACTGCTCCACATAACACCACACTCCGGTTCTTCAGTCTAAACAAGTAAAACAACCCTTTCAGAACACTGTCCTCCCCTGGCTCCTCCCACAGGCTGCTTTGCCTTTCACTGCTTATTGTCGAAATTTGGAAAAGAGACGTTAAAAAAAAAAAAGAAAAAGAAATACCTGTACTCCCACCACTGAAGACAAGAACTCTCATTGTTGGTGATTCTTGCAGACACACTCACACGCTTAATTCATTCTTGATATTCCACCGTGTCCTTTTTTAACTTAATATGACAACTTCTGAAATGTCTTGTTTTACTAAACGTTCTTTGAAACCATGGTTCTTAATGGTGGTAAAACACTTCATCATATGAATGTACCGCAGTTTATTTAAACAATCCCTTACTCTCACATATGAAAGGCCTACCCAATATTTTGTTTTTATGAATAAAACTGCAATGAACACGGTTGCACAAGTACTTCTGTCCAAATTTCTGATTCTTTTTCTTCAGAATAAATCCTAAGAAATAAAATTTCTGGATCAAAGAGCATGAATATACTTAGCTCTCTAGTCTTACATAGTCATACTGACCTCTAAAACGACTGCACCAATTTCTTTTTTTGAATTTTAATTTTAAATATGTGGGGTACGATTCAGGGTTAGGTACACAAATGTTCATTATGCAGGTACCCTTGTTGATGAGGTGTGCCCCCGATTGTACCAATTTCTCTGAAAATGCTCATTCTGCAGCATTCTTGCCAAACTTACATTAGTAAGAAAAAAAAGTGGCAAATTTTATAGGTTAAACAACAGCATCTCTTCATTTTAATTTGCTATTAATTTTTTTTATTCTCATTTTTTGAATCAGGGGTCTCACTCTGTTGTCCAGACTGGAGTGCAGTTGCATGACATGGCTCACCACAGCCTCAATCTAGGGGAGCTGGGACGACAGGTGCACATTGCCACACCTGGGTAATTTTTAAAATTTTTTTGTGAAACGAGGTCTTGCTATGTTACCCAGGCTGGTCTCAAACTCCTGGGCTCAGGCAATCCTCCCACCTTGGCCTCCCAAAAGTGCTGGGATTATAGGCGTGAGCCACTGCGCCTGGCCTTCATTTGTTATTAATTTTTTAAATCCCTTTTGACTACCTACATTTTTAAATGTCTTTAATGATAATCTAGATTTTGTCTTTTATGAGTTCTCTTTGTGTGTCCTTGGCCCAAAGCCAAACCACTTGAGAAGGTGCCCTTTTTCTTCATGTCTCCCTTCCAACAGCCTGGGCTCTGTCCTCACACCCCTTGGACAGCTACTTCCTTAAATGCTCAGTCCTGGCTGCTTTTCAGCACTTAGTGGACCTTCTTGGACTTCTAGCCTCCCACACAAACCATCATATTTCTGCCTCAGTGCGGTGGCTTCTGCTGTTCTCTCTGCAGGTGGGCCTCCTCTTCCCAGTCTCCTGCTTAATGCTTGCAAAATTACTTCTCATTCTAGAAGATGTGACCCCCGTCAGCCTCCTCCAGGCCTCCCGCCTCTGGCCCCTCCTAAGTATCTCTTCCCTCTGTGCCTTCACAGTACCACACATGCTCTATGCGTGCCTCTACGACTGCACGGTGTCTACTTTTGTGCTCACCTCCACTGTTAGACTGCAAGTTCCTCGTGAGTAGGGACCTCTCCTCATTAATCTTCGCATCCACAGTGCCGGCCATAATGTAGGTGATTGAACAACACTGAACTGACCTCAACACCAGCACCTGGCCCTGGGGACCATTCCCGTCCCCCCCGTGGTGTCTCCTCACTTATGCCTGGCTGCCCTCCCAGCTTCCTCCCTTAGCAACTCTTCTTCTGTCCACCCTTAGATGTTCTTGTCCCCCAGGACTCTATCCTCATACTTCTCTTCTTCCAAAGCTAACGGATCCAATTCATACCTTATAGCTCTAAGACCATGAAGTAGGAACACTCAGACCTCTTTTCCGAGCCACAAACCGGTTTTCAACCACCTACTGGGTATTTCCACTCGGAAGTTTCACTGGCTCCTCAAAATCGCCATGTTAAACACCAAACTCATTTTCTTTTCTCCACAGTTGGCTCCTTCTCGTCTAATCCTTGACCCAACAAGTGAAACTATTAGCTGGTGGGTGGGGATAGTCAGAAAGCCAGCAGTGGATTTTCTCCTCTCTGTCCTGTAGATGTGACTTTCTGAATGGCTTTCTCCCCTCTGTTCCTGTAGCCCAGCTTGTACCAGTCACTGTCCCCAGGCTGCCAATGGGGCCAGCAGCCTTCCCACAAGGGTATTCTCAGCTCAGCGGTATCCTTTTGCATCAGTCCTCCACACTGCCACCAGAGCAAATTCGGTCAAAATGCAAACCCCATCCCAGATTCTACCTCCATGACTTCCTCAGCTGGCAGCACGAAGGCTAGGCTTGCGGCTTTTCAGAAGAGTATCCGAGGCCCTTTGAGAACGGGTCCCTTCTCTTTGAAGTACTTGTCTCCTGCAGGCACCCTGGGCCTCACCTGGATGCAACTACCTTCTCTTGCCTCCAGGCTTTTGCCCTACTCGCTTTGCCTGGACTATCCCACTCTTGTTCACTTACTGAACTTACTGAACTCCTACTCATCCTTCCAAATTCATCTAAGAATCACGTCAGGGAAGCCCCCCACTCCCCCCATGAACCCTGGAATCCTACACCCCAGGTGAGTCTGCCATGCTCTCTCCAGTGCAGCCCTAACTCAGCCCGTGTGGTGCAACTGGTTCCCCTGCTTGTCTTCCACAGCCAGACAGGAGCACTTTGAGGAAGGGGCCGTGTCCTGTTCCTTCCAACCAATTCTGTAAGCGTTCAGGGGCGATTCGTGACATGAGCTGGGGTTAAAATCCTAGCCATCCCTCCACAGCCAAGGACCTAAAGCATCTACATCATTGTCTCCACCGTCGCCCGGTTCCCTCTTTGTTTCCCACATTGTAGCTGCGCTTTTCCCAATTACTTCGCTGAAGCTGTGTGACAAGAGTCATTAGTGACCTTTTTTTTTTTTTTTTTTGAGTTGGAGTCTCACTCTGTCGCCCAGACTGGAGTGCACTGGCGGCTCCCGGCCACCGCAGCCTCGACCTGCTGGGCTCCGGCGATCCTTCCGCCTCAGCCTTCCGAGTAGCTGGAACTACAGGCGCGCCCTATCACACCCGGCTAGTTTTTTTTGATTTATTGTAGAGATGAGGTTTCGCCAAGTTGCCCATGCAGGTCTCGAACCCGCGGGCTCAGGCAATCCAATGAGTGACCTTCTAAGCAACAAATCCAACAGACTCTCTTCAGTCTTCATTTACTTGTCCTCTCCCCAGCACTGGACTTTACGGGCGAACCATCTGCTCCCTTGGCGTCCCAGACACCACTCTTTGGACTCTGACTCCCTGACTCCTCCTTTATGGTCTCTTGCTCTGGCTTCTACCCCTTACATGATGGGGCACCTGCTCGTTTCTTACTCCGTGCACCCGCCCTGGGGGCTCCCATTCCTCCTATGGCTTCAGCTCCTGCCTGCATGCTAAGATCCCCACACCTGTGTCTTCATCTGAGACCACCCGGTAAGCCCAGTCACCTGCAGTACAAAGCTGACCAGTGCTGCAGCTGTCATTGGCCTCCAGGATCTGCTCCTTCTCCTGGACTCACCTCTCTCTGTGAGTGGAACCTCGACCCACTGAGTCACCTAGGCGGAAATCTGGAAATCTGAGCCTCCCTGCCTTCACTCAGCACTCAACACCCTGCAAGTCACCCATTATTGTCGATTTTACTCCTTGAACATGTCTTGAACTGGCACTTCCTCTCCATCCCTGCTGTTTGTGACTTGTGGGGCCACTCACTGTCTCTCACCAGGGTGACAAAAGTGCGACCTAGGTGGTCTTCCTCCTTCGGTCTTCACCCTTCTCCCCTGCATACCCAGTGGTCTGAGCATTCTCTCTGCAGCGCAAACCCGATGATGCTCATTCTCTGCAAAAGCGATGCCTTCTTCGCGCCTCCAGGTGGAGAGCTATGCCTCCGTCTGCCTCCCCCCAAATGCTGCTCATGGTCCCAATTTTCCCACAGTCCTAGAATATCACACCGCCGTGCCTCTGTTCCTGCTGCTTTCTGGGCCTGGGATGACCTTCCTTTATTCAAGAACCCCCTCCTTTATGCAGTTTCCTGAACTCTACCCTGTTTCTAGAGTACCCTGTACAGACTTCTCACCTGGCACTGTCGCCCTTGACTAGTCCTTTTCATATCAGGGTTCCCTGAAGCTGGCATAGGACCCTGACTCACAACACTCGATAAATGCAGCACTTATCAAGTGCTGCGACTCCCATAGAGAGGGGTGAGGCAACATTCTTGGGCACAGACTCTGGCCCTGGTGAGCTTGATGAATACCATAAGTATGGGGCATTATTCCCGGCAAGTCAGCGTCCCATTATTTCCCAGAGTACCAGGGCCTGTGACCCAGCACTGCTTCCCTTATTTCACATGGAACAAAGCTGGGACACAGAAGCCACTGGGAGAAGGCCTCCTAGAATCCCTCGGAGGTAAGATCCGAGACTCCTGCTTCCTCACCAAAGGCAAAAACCATCTCACACGACAGATAGGTGGGAACCTTGGTAGAAGCCAACTTACCTTGTATCCTAGAAGCTCCTTTGGACATGTGGGTCGGACCTGCTCCGAGCTTTCTTTCCCACAGCACTGAAACTACAGAATCAGAAAAGAGACTTAAGGACATGGAAGGAGAAGCAGCAACTACAAGAATGGGCATCTCTGCTAAGGACTTGGGGTGCAGAGGCGGCCAAGCAGCGACAAGGTCCTGTCACTGCTACCCAAACTGCTATTTCTGGAATGAGAGCAAAGAACCACATGATCCTGTTAGCAAAAGAAGACAGTGACTTCTCTAAAGCTGTCTGAGTTTTATGATGGGAAGTGACTCAAGGCAACCCAAGCGAGACCAGAAATGAACGGACAGAGTCTGTGTAAATTGCTGCTTTTTAGACAGGAGTTGGGGCCTTCAGAATCCTTCTTGCAGATGGGGAGCTATTTCACCTGCTGAGGAGCTAAAGTTTTATAAGCTTCAGGAAGGGCTCATTAACTGGGGACAGGCTGGGAAGGAGAGAAGTGGTTACAGTAAACTCTAGAGGCCAAACGGCCGGGTTTAAAGACTGGCCAGCAGACAGGTCTGATCCTTTAAGACAAAGGAACCTATGTGCTGCTTGATGTCCTTGGAGCAGCTGAGGCCAAACAGTACATACACATGGACGCCTTCCAAGATATTCTTGTCACGGACAAGAACTCGGTACCTGAAGACACTTGGCTCAGAAGTTCATCGCTACTTATCCATATCATAGTCTGTAAAAATCAGAAGGACTCTGACCTGGCCCAACTCCTCTAGAAAGCTTACTTGACTCACTGTCTGTAGCTCTGAGCGCTCCACGGACAGCACAGCCCCACTGAGTGTTCCAGAAGGGAGTGTGGCTTCCCCCGTGACCCTCTATTCTACAAACGAGGGAGAGGAGTGGCTATCAGGGAGGCCCAGTAACTTGCTCAAGGTCACAAAGCTGTCAAGGGACAGAACCAGAGCCAGAAATCAGCTTTCTGACCTAAAGTTCACACGGGCGCCTGTATACCACAACATTACCCTTCGGGAAACCCTGATATTTTTGGGGGTCGCTTCCTCTGTGTTCTTGCTTATGCTCCTCTGTCTCTTGGGGCCATGTATCTTGACTTTGTCTTGCGAGCACGGTGTGGCAGCTTCTCTCTCGTCGAGGGTCCCACACATAATGCAAACTGTGGCTCTCAGAAGAGCTAGAATACGATGCTGCTACTTGGCTTTACTAAATTTGTTTTTATTTTTAACCCGGGTGATTAGCGAGAACCTGGCTCCTACGTCATCTCCAGAAGATGTGGATTCAAGGAAGAAGTAAAGGTACTCACCGTCGAGTGGAAGGTAATGAGGGTCCCATTTCCCCTTCCCCTGTCTTTAAGGTAGTCGTTATAAGCTTCTTCATACATGGTCTGAACATGCCGTATAGCCTGAAAAAATACCAGTGAATGGGAAGTTTCAAACATTCTCCTTTCTTCAGGAAAAACCCCCTCTTTCAAAAAATACTGGTTTTCCATATGTTTATCTGTATTTTAAGACAATTTGGCATACATGGAGTAGATAACAGATTCTGGAGTTTCCAAGATGCTTACATGGAAGGATAGATGGAGACTTGTTCTCATGGACCAGGAAGATTACTTGGAGTGGAGGTTCCCAAACCTGACTGGGCCTCAGCATCAACTGATTCCTGGGCCCCACTCAGGGTGATTCTGATACACAGCCTGGGTTGGGATCCCTGCAATCTCGGTACACGCAGGTTAAAAGGACTCAGGTCTTTTTATGACATGGCTTAAAAGGCATTCACCATCAAGGAAATACTCCTCTGCTTAAATATCACATAAAGCTGGGAGAATACTTTTTCTAGTATAAAGGTGTGTGACCTCCACTCCACAGAAATCTCAAATGGTCCTAAAATTCAATTCCACTTCTATACGTAGCTGAATTTAAATTTACCTATGAACATAGCTAGCTGCTTTAGAGAAATTCCAAAGGAGGTGACCTTTCCTTATTCTACATGTTTGCTGTTCTTAGTGTAAAATAAGTTGACACACACAAGATTGATGGCACACGAATTAATGTGAAACAAGTAAACTCAAGCTTCCATTCTCCCTTCTTCTCCATTCGAGTCCCCTCTGTTCCACAGTAGGTTTTACCCTTCTAAGAAGGACACTTCCTCCATGGGTTCTCTTGAGAACCTATTTTGGACACCCACAGTTGGGCAGCAAATCAAAACTGGCTTCCCTCGCCCATGGAGCAGGCCAGTCTCTAGTCTTTGAGGAGGACACAGCCCCTGTCCAGGTCAAGCCTTAGGGACAAACAACAGTTAGACAAGGGATGAGAAGGCATGCTGGTCCCCGTCCCTCCTTCTTAAGCCTGTCATCTCACCCTCACTCCATTTCAAGCTAAGGATGATCTTCAACCGAAGATCCTTTGCTGTTTTTATCCTAGACCACTTTTTTTTTTTTTTTTTGAATTGGAGTCTCACTCCTTCACGGATGCTCCTCACACATGCTCATGACCACCCCAGTGTCGACCTTCTGGGTTCTAGTGATCCTTCCACCTCAGCCTTCCAGGTAGCCAGAACTACAGATGCACGCTACCACGCCCAGCTATTTTTTATTTTATTGTAGAGATGAGGTCTTGCCAAGTTGCCCGGGCTGGTCTTGAACCCACGGGCTCAGGCAATCCACTTGCCTTGGCCTCCTAAAGTGCTGGGATTACAGGCTGAGCCACCGAGCCTGGCCCTTAGACTACTTTATAAATCTAATGAAAGCTATGAACTATCTTCTGAGAAAAATGTGCATTGCACAAATGCACAAATGTGCATGCAAAGTCAGATACACATATGCGCAGTTCTGTATATAACCTTCAGGTTAAACAGCTCTGCTTGAACTATAAAATATTGGGGGCTATTTGGTTTCTTAATAGCATTGTGGCTATCCATAGTCTCATATCCTCTGCCATAAAGAGAACGCTTTTAACCATCCTAAAAAAATTGTAAATAATTTTTACTTACTACCCCCTTGCCTATAAAAGCAAATACTCCAGTGGTTACTTCAGCGGCAAATATCACCAGTAGGCAGGTGAAAAACTGTAAAGGAGAGAAAACACTAATTTCATTCATTTAATACCTTTTCAATGTATTTAGCCTCTTTAATTCATTGGAAAAGCATTAGGCAAGATTACTCATTTGAACTGATCCAGCAAGAAGCATTTATCCATTAGTTTTCTTTATATAACATCTGAGTCACTTTCATTTGTGTAGTTTGTTCATTCATTCAGCAATTGTTTATTAAGCACTTATTTGTCCTTGGTGCTGTGTATATCGTGACGAACAAGATAAGATTCCAACGTCTCTGCTATCATGGACCTTATACTGGACGGGAAGATATAATACATGAGTGAAGGAATAAAAAAGTGACTAGAACCAAATGAAATTCGACCCCCCAGAACAGGGCCTGGCACCTATGTGTGCAATAAATACTGGATGAACAAAAAAGGCCTATAAAGATATAAGATTTGGTCAGGAAACAGTCCGTCACCGATGGGGTCTGGGCTTGGGAAAGGGTGTGACTTGAGACTCTGGCCTGGAAAGGCTTTTCTGAGGAGGTGGGCGCGGAGGTGGAGGTGTCCTTCTAGACAGATTTCTGTTCTGCTCTCTGGGTTTGCTGTGATCAAATTACGTTTGGTGATAAATGAGACAGGGGAAAGAGAGAAAGGATGGATGGCTAAAGAAACAAGTTAGACGTTCACAGAGCAAGAGATCGGAAGCAGCAGCTTGTGCTAAAAAACGCCAAAGATTACAATGAGAAAGAGAAAGGCTGCCTGATGAAACTTCTCTTCCTGACTCCCCATGGAGAAATGCACACATTCTCTCTCCTCCTGCCCCTCTGCTTCCTTCTCGTTGTTTCTCTCAGGCTATACTGGCGTTGGATGATTAGATGAGTAGCTCATTGAAATTTAATTTTTTTTTTTTAGACAGAGGCTGCTTGTTAAAATAAGCCGAGAGAGGGATGTTGTGTTAAGTTATTGATCTCAAACAGAAATGTTTTGCTTGTTTGCTGGCTATAGAAATCTTAGCTGCCCCACCCACTGTGAAATATTTTTGTAAAGAACGATCCTAATCACTCCTTACAATTACTAAGTGCTTTTCCTCCCAAAACATCTTTACACTACTGACCTCATTTTTTCCCACACTTTCCATATAAGGCAGGGACAAAGATACTATGATTCTCATGCAAGAGATGGAGACACCAAGACTCAGAGAGAGGACGGGCGTACGTGCCCAGGGCGCCCAGAGTCTGTGAGGAGCTGGGACTGGGGCCCGTTGTCCTGACTCCCCTTACACCCCTCCTCCCTTTCCGCTCCCCCGTTCACCCCATGCCCCACTTACTGATCCAAGCACACACTGCGACTCCCGCATGGCTCCGCAGCACCCGAAGAACCCCACAGCCATCATCAGGGCCCCGGCTCCCACCAGAACATAGAGGCCTGCGGGGAAGAGGTCAGAGGAGACCACTGAGGACCAGGGTAGACAGCGCTTGATGCTCTTGGGGCCCCTGCACGACCAGCCAGGCTCATGGTTGTGGGCATTGCAGAGTGTTCTTGGGGCAGAGAGGGGGGCTGATGGCGGTTAAAAGTATTCCTTTTGAAAATCAAGGCAAGCCCTGAAAACCTGCCCGATCAGTTTTGCTTGAGAAAACCAAACAGCCAAAGACTGAGGACTTTCCTGGAAATGCAAAAGAATGACCAATTCACAGACTTACTCAAATCCTCTTTTTCAAATGATCAGTTTACAACCCTGCTTGCTATGCATTTCCTGAAGACCATTTGTTCTTTGAAAAATCTGATTTTGCTGAGTACAACCTTGTGAATTCCAAAGAAGATGTGTAATCGCTCAACCCGACCGCCCTCCCTTACCGAAACTAAGTTGTAAGACCCCTCTCCTGCTTCCCCAGGGGGGAGGGGAGGAGGCTCAACCTCAGAGCATTAGCTCACTGAGTCGTGCTGGTGCAAATAAATAAATGTGCGACGTCCTAAAACAGCCTCGGTGTCCCGGCCTCTCTGTGTTCCCACCACATTCTCACAGCACCCCATCAGGCCATGTTGGTGCTATTTTACCTCCATTTTTTGGACAGAGGATCTGGGCTCTAAAAGGTCAGGTGATTTGCCCAAGGTCATAGAGCTGGTATTTGGTAGGGCTAGGAGAAAGATGCCTGTTGGCATCTCAAAGGCCAGCTCATCAACGTGACTCTCCTGCCTCTCTAGCCATATCGGCAGCCTTCGTCCAGGGGGGCATTTCACTTCTATCTGTCAGGTAATGTGGGAATATAGATGGTTTCCCCTATACCTGACTTCTTTCTTCCCCACTCCCTCAGAGAGAGGCCTCTGGCTAAGGCTGGTCTCTGACAGATATGCGCATATTCCCAGTAATGACTTATCTCAGGATGCAGGTGACAAAGCACGTCTAAAGATAATGCAGTTGGTACCCTTTTTTTTTCTTTTTGAGTAGGAGTCTCACTCTGTCACCCAGGCTGGAGTGCAGGGGTGGCACACTCATGGCCACCACAGCCTCGACATGCTGGGCTCAGGCAACTGTCTATCTCAGCCTTCCAAGTAGCTGGAACTACAGGGAGGCACACTATACCTGGCTAATTATTTTGATTTATTGTAGAGACAAGGTCTCACCAAATTGCCCAGGCTGATCTCAAATCCTTGTGCTCAGGCAGTTCTCTAGCCTCTGCCTCCCAAAGTGCTGGATTATAAGCGTGAGCCACCGTGCCTGGCAAGCTGTCTCTCTTAATTCATGTAATTGTAAACACTGTATAGAAATTTGAATAATTAACTTGCTTGTTTTGATTATAAAACTGCTTGCCATACTGTACTAAGGTGCAGATTCTTCACCGACTGGGCGCCATCAGTGCCTCCTGTAAGTTCTAATAAAGCAATGTCTTTCCCTGCTGGACCTCTGGGTGACTTCTTTGGCATATGTAAAGGACCTTATGGGCATGCCCTCTCAGATTTGGGGCTACCATCGTTCTACTGAAGTCAAGCCCTAAGAACAGTTGTTCTCACAAAGAAAAGGGCAGAAATGCTTTGGTTCTGAGAGGACTAACACCAAGCCTTTTCTTATTTCCTTCTCTGATCTTGAGATAAGTTAGAACACAATACAAGACCTGCCACTGGACTTTCTTGGAATAATACTAATGGCCTTTATTTCATTTTTTGCATTTTACTCCTATGAGTCACCTGGAAAGCACTCCCATACATATAGGGGAGAGTGAGGACTGGTGTTCTGCCTCTAGGGAACCCTTGAGCCTGGCATTCAGGAAGCCTCCCGGGGCTCCTTTGTGTTGGTGATGGTTGTTTGTGGGCAGATCTCTCTGTACACAGACACAGACGGAGCCACAGGCCAGGCTGCGCACTTCCTGCCCCGCCCAGGCCTGTCCTCGGGTCCTTTTTGGGAACTATGAACTCTGCTCTTCTGCAGTCCAGAGGCAGGTATTTATTTCTTGTTGTTCCAGCTCTGCTACTAAAGGAATAATTCCAGGGGGGAATGGATGTGGTAACGAGAGAAATGACACTATATTAAAAAGAAGAACATTGGTGGCCCCACTGTCAAAGCAGCTTGTTTTAAAAAAATGTCTTTCGCTGTGTTTCAATGTCTCGAAAGCTCTCACTTCCAACATCTCATTCCCTCCTCAAAACAACCCAGTCAGGTAAGGCAAGTGTTCTTTCCCTTTTACACATGGAGGTTAGAGAGGCAAGGTCACTGCAGGCAGGACTCATGGGCCTGGAGCGCTGATGACCATCCTACACTCCTATCTGACCATCTCACAGAGACAGGCTGAATGTAGGGTGGCCACAATAATCCCGAATTCAGTTTCCTCACAGAATGAATCAGGGTGGACCACCTTACTGCTTAAAACGTCCACTGCCTCTCACTGCTTTGCTGCAATGACTACATGATACCATCTGCAGATTCTGCATGGAGTCACAGCCTGGAGACCAGCCTCCCCTTATCCATCCTACATTCCAGCTACCTGGTCCCTGGGTTGTGACTCCATGATCTGACCATGCTTTACTCTTTTCCACTGTGGGGCTTTGCAGGTTCTCCTATTTGTCTGTCTGAAGATTTCAAGTCTAGATCATATCTAGAATATGCCCAGCACAGGCAGAATTCCCAGTCATGTTTGTTGCAGGAGAGGATAAAGGGAGAGTACATCAAACTGGTTCCAGACTGGCTGGCTGTCACCCCACATCTCTGCTTAGCGATATGTGCTGAAAACACATCTCAGCAAATGTCCACGGAGCCTCCACGGGGCTGGACTCTCCAAGATCAAGCCGATGAGGATGGCTGCTTCACACCCAGAAAAAGTCTGGAATACAGGAGCTCTTGAGAAGGCTGGGGGCTCAGTGGTCAGAGGCACAGGAGTTTGAGGAAGGCAGAGCTGCTCCCCACTGTGACTAAGACTGCTGGGTCCTGCAGGCAACATTCCTCGCCCACCTGGTCCCTGGACTTTCCAAGAAAATTTGCTTATATGAACAACCTTCTGTTCTTAGGCTATCAGAAGACCCGAGCTCATGGCATAAACAACCTGAAGCAGCTCCAGCGGCTTCAACTCCTGAGGCCTCCTCCCAGCAAGCCTCTGGGGTGTGTGTGTGTGTACCCAGTGACTCAACCCAGCTCCAAATGAGCACTGCTGGTGGGAGCTGAAGGAAAAAGCAGAAGAAAATCTACAAGTGGCAAAATTCCTTGGGCCTACTGAACCTGGGAATCTGGTTCAACGCGCTGCATTACCATCAGGCTACCTGTGGCTTCCTGGGCTATCTAATCCTCTCTATGGTATGCCCCTCAAAAAATGGCTGCAGACTGAGTAAATCAACTCCCAGTCACGTTTCAGTTCCAAGCTAGTTTCTGTAGAGTCCGCCCCTTCCCACAGCAGTCTGTGTGACAAACGTGTGACCTACTTCTGAATCCCTCCTGCTGAGTCCTGTTTCCCTTGATTTGAAAAAGAGAAAACACTTCAAAATTGCATTTTTATCATTAATAGCTAGACTTTGAGATGCCAGTGCTCTCTAGTGACACGCCACTAACAACAGCTTTCCTAGGACCCCTTCTTTTCTAAAAAATTTTAACGTTATTCTTATTGATATACAATTGCTAGAAATATTTATGGGGTATATGTGATACTTTGATACCTGTATGCAATGTATAATAATCAGGGTAATTGGGGTATCATCACCTCAAGCATTTATCATTTATTTCTGTTGGGAGATTATCATTTTTCTCTTCTAGCTGTTTTGAAATAGTTAATAAATTGCCAACTATGATTTCCCTACTGTTCTATCAAATACTAAGGACTTGTTCTTTCTAACTGTATTTTTGTACCCATTAACCAACTTCTCTTCATCCTCAGCCTCTTTCCTTTGCAGCCTCTGGTAATCACCATTACACTCTCTGCTTTCACGAAGTCAACTTGTGTAGCACCCACATATGAAAGAGAATACATTTGTCTTTCTGTGCCTGACTTATTTCATGTAACATAGCATCCTCCAGTTCCATCCATGTTCCTGCAAATGACAGGATTTTATTCTTTTTTATGGTTGAGTAATTTTCCATTGGGGATACATACCACATTTCTTTATCCATTCATTTGTTGGCGGGCACCCAGCTTGTTTTCATATCTTGGCTATTGAGAACACAGGAGTGCAGATAACTCTTCCATATGCTGATTTCCTTTCTTTTGGATACATACTCAGTAGTGGAATTGCTGAACCATATGGTGGCTCTATTTTTAGTTTTTTTAGGGACCTCCATACTGTTCTCCATCGTGGCTCTACTGTTTTGCATCCCAACCAACAGTGTATGAGTGTTCTCTTTCTCAAATCCTCACCAGCGTCTGTTATTTTTTGTCTTTTTGATAACAGTCATAATAACTGGGGTGAGGTCTGGAACACCTTCTCGGGCAAGTTCATCATTTCTTTCTTAGGTTTCAGATCTTTTTAAGCTAGAAGTATTTTAGGTAACATAAAAACGAGAGAGGGCTTCCTAGAAAGCTGTCAGCCTAAACTCATTTTAAAATGGCTCTCCCCTTTCTGGGACTGGGAGCGGTCATCAATTTTAATACCTTTGGCAGTAGATGGTTTTACACAATCTGTTAATGATCAGTTTTCATCTAAAAAATTTTTTTATGCATTAACAACTTCCCCTTCAAGTTTCTCCTGAATATATATGACTGTGTAAATATTTAGAATATTGGATGAGTTTTGGCAAGGGGAAGAATCTGACTTCTCTCTAAATTATAACAGCAGCAATCAGTTATTGAGTCTTATTCCAAGTGCTTAGCATATCTTAGCTGTGGAGTCATTCAACACTGGTAGTAGTAACCGCCACTTCTCGGTGGCCCAGCCTGGTCTGGGTAGCATCTGTACTGTACTCTTAATGGACCTCATCTCCAGAATGTGCTGGCTGAGACATCTCAAGGTTATAAATGAGTCTCTCATTGTGACTAACTGGCACATAGGCCAGTCCTTTGAGTTTTCTTCCTGAATGCTCCCATGTAATTGTGCCCTTCGAGGGCAATCCTGTTTCATCATTACAGCGCAGGCTGAGTAATGCTTGGGATCAGAAGTGTTTCAGATTTTGGAATATGTGTATTCCATTGGTTGAGCATTCCTAGTCTGAAAATCCCCAAATCCAGATTTCTCCCATGAGCATTTCCTTTGAGCATCATGCAGGTGCTCGCAAAGTTGGGGATTTGGGAGAATTTGGGATTTTGAATTTTCAGATTAGAGAGGCTCAACCTGTAATAACAACAGGCAACATTTATCGAGGGCTCCCCACACAATGGGTACTATGCTTAAGCATGTGTGTATTCCACGGTTGAGGAATCTGAGACACAGAGGAATTAGGAACTTTACCTAAGATTGCCCAGCTGGTGAAGGGGAAAATTGGCATTGAAGCCAGCTGGTCTGCTCCAAACTACACACCCTTAACTCCCCCGCTACACTCTCAGTAGGAACTCAGAAGCTCACAGCGACTCTCTTAGCTAGAAAGTTGTTCATTTTGCAACATTTTAGTGGCAGGAGGGCTATTTTTTTTTCTTCCTTGAGAAAAGTGCTTGAGGTGTCTAGACTTCATGATTCCTGGGTTTTCCTCAGAAGGCACAGGACTGGGAGTCAGAACTCCAGGCCTGCCAAGTGAGGCTTCAGGTAAGGGCTCCATTATCCAGTTCTGTTATCTGCAAGATGGAAATGATCATCTGCTCCGACTTCTTGTAAAAATGCTTTGGAGAAGTTGTCTCAACAATGTTAGCCAGCTACCATGGCAGTCAGGTATGACCAAAACCAAGAAGGAAAATAACATGACCACAGTGAGTCAGAGTTTTTAAGAAGGCAATCCAGTCCCTTCATGTTCAGCACTGGAAAGCTTTCCTTACATATAATATCCAGCTACAATCAAAGCCAGGCTTGGATACCCTGAATTGGACAGAGACAGCTGCAGTCAGGCTGCAATTGTGGACAGCCCAGAGGCTCCTGGGTGTGTGGGCAACCCCTTCATGGAGAAAACCTGCTAATGTCCTCTGCTCACAGACATGACTTCATGTGCCAAGCACACAGTCTCTCCAGCTTTCCTAGGGCTGAGGGGATCACTCCCCCTCTGCACCCCTAGAAAGAAGACCCCTAGGGTGCCGGCCTACCCAGGAGAGGACTGCAACAAGAGGTCAGATGAGCAGGTTGCTGGGATTCAGAAGATGCAGGGTCTTCTCCCAAGAGTGCCCTGCAAGAGACTAGAGCGGAGAGGGTCGAGGCCACACTGAGCAACAAGAGGCCTCCTGCTGCTGGTGCCACTCTTGCTAGGTTCTCTCTTCTCCAGCTCAGCAACCAGTGAATATGGGCACCCTGGATGGGCCTCCAGACCTTGGCTTGGACCCAGAGCCTTGAGAAGAGGCACAGGTGACGGCCAGACTGCCTGTACTGCCTGCCTGTCCTCACTTCCCTCAGGTGGCGACTCCTGCCCCGGCCTAGGGTCTACCGTGGCCCCTGGTTGGAAGTCACACCTGTTCTTTATCATCAGAAGGGAAGCTCCACCACCACAGAGAACCAAGGTACCGGAAGGGAACACAATCCCCCAAAGATGGCATAGTTCCTCTCACAAAGTTTGGAAACCATCTACTCAGAAGCAGGAAGCTAGATAACATGTCTTCCTGGGTCCTTCTCAGAGAGGGGACTCCTGCTAGGGAAGCCTTATTTATTTGAGGATCACTTGACTACGCCAAGTCCATTGGAGACACCCTTTAACAAAGGGGTGATTGGAGTTTCATGGCCTGATGGCTCTGGAACCTATTCTGAAAAGAAAATATTCACTTGGATCGGTCAACAGTGACACGGATGGAGATTTTTTCTAAAAAGTGGGCCTGCTTTTCTGAGGTTCTATTACCTCACACTGTGTGCGTGCCAGTGCCTGCCTGACATCCTAGCGTGTTTTTCTTCTTGTTTTATTGCTGCAGAGCAGGGATCTTTCTCATGAGCACCCTCACCACCAGCCATTCTGGGCTGCCTCAGGGAGTGGAGCGGTGGCTGGGGAAGAGCGAAGGGTGGACAGGCCCGCATCCACGCCGTGTGCCGCCAGGGACAAGAAGGCTTCCGGGTTTGCCTGTGGGCTGCTGGTTTTCCTACCCATAATTCACTTCTTCTTTTTCTCAGTTGGAAAAAGGAACCTCTTCCATCCTCAGTCCCTGTGGTTTGAGAGGGCCGACTCGCCTCAGGCTCCAGGGTAGACCTAAAGTCCAGGCGTATGCCCACAAGCGGCTGGTCACAATGACTGGTTCGTAGAGGGGCACTAGACCTAAAACAGCAAGCCCCCAACATACAAATGAATTCTGTTCCAAAAGCACGTTTGTAAGTCCAGTTTGTCCTTAGTCCAACAAAGGAAGCCTAGGTACCTAACAAGCACAATCGCCTGCACTGTATAGCCCCCTATGTATTTAACAGGCTCTACTGCCACCTAGAGGAGGAGACCAATAAGACTTAAACAATGCATGCTGGCATCTTTGAAGGTTGGCAACTGCCAGTGAGAGTTAGGCTCGAGAGTGTAGTTGGATCTGTTGGAATGAGAGACGCATGTTCTTCTACTCAGGTTACTCCAGAGACCGAGCCTAGAGCCACCGGCGGCCTCTTTATCACATGCAGAGGAAACCTTCATAAAATGGTGCCAAAGGAAAGCAGAACCAAGAGATGGCTTACAGACTGGATTCTGGGTACATCATTCGAGTCTCTGAGATGAGTACTAATCCTGGACCTTTCGGTGATGTGGGTCAATACCTGCCTCTTTTGCTTAAGTCAGTTTGAGTAGGTGTCTGTGGTTTGCAACAGAGAGAGTCTTGACAGGGCATGTGCATCGAGAAGTGGCACGATAACCCAGTGCTCATATCTGAGGCAGTGTGCACGTGGCTTTGAGTTAGATTAGAAAACAGAATCAGGAATGTGTGTCTCGAGCGAGCTCAGCTCCTGCTTCAATGCAGGAATCTCCAGAAGGGATAAACACTCAGTTCTGATTTTTGCTAAATTAGTGGCTAAACACCGACCTAAAAAAGAGTTCACCTTCATCTGGGAAAGTCTGGTCAACTTTTCTGATTTATCAAATCCTAAAAAAAGGTTTTCTTATGTTGAACCCAGATCTATGCCTGTGAAGCTGCTACCGACACTTCATTTCAGGAGCAACACAGATGGAGGCTGCTCCCGGGACTGGCTTCCCCCTCAGCTCCACACCAAGACCCCTGTCTCTGAGCGGGAAGCCCCTTCCTTATACCTGGGCCTGAGGGTCCCATCTGGAAAGCACAAATGATCACTCGTAGGCTTGACTCTGTCCACCACTCAGACCTCTTGCCATGTTGATTTCTTCTGCCCGAGTCTGATCAGGTTTAAGAATGTTTCTTGGCTTTCTGCCTCTTTCTCCAAAATTCCTCCTGTAACCACTGTGGGGTGTGCCCTTATTTCTTCAGCCCTGACTATATCAATAATTTACTCTGCTTTTTCTGCCCGGGGACTTCCCTCCCATTCCACTGCTGCCAGAATAAGTTCTTTAAAATGCAGTGTCCAAGCCCCAAATTAACCCTGCCACTTAAAGCCCACTATACCTGTCCTCCCCCCTTGCCAGTGCTCCTAATCCTGATCTTCCGGCCCACCGTGCCCAACCCCCACACTCCAGCGAGAGTCCTCTGCCCAGCGTGGGTGTGCCATCACCAGCCGGTACACGCGCCTGTGCATTCTCGCCCCTCAGCCTTCCCATCCTGCCTTCTCTCCGTTGCTTATGGACCAGTCTTTAAAATCGAACTCAAATCCTTCTTGTCTCATCCATTTAGAATGACCTGTGATATATTCACTGCAAATACCACTTTGTTAGCACTTAATTACACGCTCATTTTTTTTGAAACCAGGGTCTCGCTCTATCCCAGGCTGGAGTGCAGTGGCACAATCACAGCTCACCACAGACTCCAATTTCTGGGCTTAAGCAATTCTCCTGCATCAGCCTCCCAAGTAGCTGGTTATTACAGGCTCACATCATCATACCTGGCTAACTTCTTAAATTTTTTGTAGAGACAAGGTCTTGCTATGTTGCCCAGGCTGGTCTCAAACTCCTGACTTCAAGTAATCCTCCTGCCTCAGCCTCCCAAAGTGCTGGGATTACAGGCATGAGCCACCACACTCAGCCTTATGTACTAATTTTTACTGTAATTTAAATAATCAAGTCTATGAGTCATTTACATTGAAAGTTACATTAGACTTTCTCATAATTTTTTGTGTGACCCTAGAGCCCAGGACTATAAATGCTGGCTGATGTTATACTTTGGTTATGTTGGCAGGTTATATATTTTTCCTCAAGTGGAGAAATTGACCAAAAAATGGTACTTCTGCTTGAATATGTAAATACATTAACAGAAAGTCAAATATTGGGTGAAATACAAAATATTAAAATAATCATGGAGATATTTTTAACTTGACAGATGTTGATGATTATTGAGGGCTAGGGATCCTTTCAGATGTAACCCTGATCTTCAGGGTCTTTTAAAATGGTTTTTCTTTACTATTGCTGAAAAATTTCCAGTTCAATCTCACAAAAATTACATAGGGATTTAAATCCTTCAACTTCAAACCTGTCAGTGAAGGTAGGTAGGTGTCTGGGCTTATGGCAGTTAATTATTGCCAAATAACTCGAAAGAGAATTTGTGAACGTTACAAAACTGGTTGATTTCTTCCCAGTGTTTTGATTTCAGCTAAGGGTAAACTCCTCCCCATCGACCTAAGGGCACAAAAAGTTTTGCTGGAAACTCCTAGGAGTACACCTGAGGAAGATGAGGCTTCCAGAGCAAATCCAATGGCATGCGAGTATAGAGAGATTGAACGCTACCCCCAGAACCCCAAGCCTGAATTGAAGGAGCAACAATTTCCACTAATGTATTGGGAGGGACCTCATGTTAGGAGGAGGTAGGAAAAGAAAAGGATCTGTCATAAATGGTTGGGAAGAGCTGGGTTAAGAAGACTCCCCCAGAGAAAGTCTTGAACAATAGCCATATTCTCCAGACAAGGGAAGGATGGTAGCTGCCTGCCATGTGTTTGCCAGCCTAAGTCAGAGTCATGAATAAGGCTCTTTCTAACTCAGTCTATCTGAAACCTGCTTGTTCTTCAAGACCCCTACACCCAGAGGCCTGTCCCACTGGCCCCCAGGGCTCTTTCTCATTTCATAATTCAGTAGTTATGTCTGGATCACTGGTGCAGCCCCCACCATATGCTTGTGGCTTGTGACTGCTGTGCGCTATTGATTACTGCACACTTCCTCTGTATACAGGTGGGGCGAGTGCGTCCCCAAAAAACCCAGAATTTATTTATAAAAAATTGTCCATTTATCCTTAAGTGTTTGCACTTCAGTCACCTTTAAAGTACTCTCTGTTTGATGCAGGACACCTATCAAGATGCTTTTTCCACTCTCAAAACAGTTTTTGAACTAGTCAATTTTGATGCCTTTTAGTGTTTCTGCCATTTTTTGTTACACCTCTTCCGCATCGGCAAAACATTTTCCTTTGAGGACTTTGTTCATCTGGAGAAACAAAAAAAAAGTCACTTGGGGCAAGATTGGGTGAATAGGGTGGGTGAGGTTTGGGGCCATGAGGTTTTTGGTTAAAAAACTGCTGAACACTTAGTGTGGTGTGGGCAGATGCATTGTCATGGTGGAAGAACCAGTCACGTGTTTGCCATAACTGGGGACATTTTTTCCACAAATCCTGACACAGCCTTCTCAAAACTTCCAGGTAAAAACTTTGCTCGACCGTTTGATCTGGAGGAACAAATTCCGAGTGTACTACAAGGGGCCTGTCCTCCAAAAGACAATTCCAGTTTTTCTAGGATTCTTCTTTGTGTATCTGGAGAGGCAAGGATCCCATTAAAGTGGGATTAAACTTTGTTGCAGCTCATCCAGTGTGCACTGAACTGTGACTGTGCTAACACTGAGTTGGGAATTGTGGGGAATCGTTCTTAGAATATGAGCTACATGAGGGAAAATGCGTTCCTTCCCCTACCCTCCTCTGCGTGTTCCTGTGTGTCCCCTGGGGTGGGCTCACTGACTCCTGGGTGGTGTGAGACAAGAAGAGGCTGAGCTTGTCCTCGAAACATTCAGGGCCTGCTCTGCGACAGAAGAATGCTTCTGGGGAGGTTTTCAGAGCCAGGAGTCCTCCCAGGAGGAACATGCTGTGTGTGGATGGATGGGTGTGTGCCACTTGGAAACTGTAGGCAGAAAAGAGCATTTCGGTGTGAAGTCTATGGCAGATTTCTCTGCTTTTTCCTTGTCACCAAACCCTAATCTGGTCCAAGTGTCAGAGGTCCTCTGGGGAAAGCCTGGGCTCCTGCCCAGGTCCCGGAGTAAATATCAGTCAGCCAGAGAACCCGGCCTAGTAATTCTCTTCTTGGCCACGATGGGTTCAGGCATGAACACACAATGCAATTCTGGCCAGTACGCTTCTGAGGAAGGTTTTCGTCATTCCTACAAAGGGCCATATGAGGAGAGGCCTTTTTCCTCCTTTGGACATTGCTGTATGAGGATGTGATACTGGGAGCCACTGCAGCTATCTTAGAATCATGAGGGGGAGACATCTGAGGAAGGACTGAGGGTGGCAGAGTTGAGAGAGGGAAAGAAGCTGATTCTGGGAAGATCCCATCCCCAGATTTGTGTGTGTGTGTGTGTGTGTGTGTGTGTGTGTGTGTGTGTGTGTTTAGTATTTACTTCATTTATTTTTTTTGAACAGAGGTGTAACATGATGGCTCTTAAAAAAAAATTAGAGCCGTGGGATACATAGGAGGATTTACTACCTAAGTAAACTGTGTGCAGGTCAGGTGTGGGCTTCTAGCAAGCTCTCTCTCCCCCTGGTAGGGAACATAGCGCCCAGTGGGTGGCTGTATGCCCCCAACCTCTTTTCCCCCTCCTTTAGCAGTGCCCAGCGTTTGTGGGTCTTGCCTTTGTACTCATGGACCCAATATTTAGGGTCCACCCATGAGTGAGAACATGTGGTATTCAGCTTTTTGCTTTTGCGTTAGTTCATTGAGAAGGATGGTCTCCAGCTGCATCCATGTTGCTGCAAAGGACGTGACTTTGTTTTTCTTTATGGCTGCATAGTCTTCCATCGTGTGTATGTACTACAGTTTGTTTATTCAGTCTACTTTTGATGGGCATCTGAGTTGGTTCCGTGTTTTTGCTATTGTGAATAATGCTGCAAGGAACATAGGTGTACCAGTGTCTTTCTGGCAGAGCGACTGATGTTCCTCTGGGTATATTCCCAGAAGTGGGATTGTGGATAGGAGCTCAATTTTTAGTTCTTTGAGAAATCACTACACTGCTTTCCACAGAGGTTGAACTAGCTGGCATTCCCACTAACAGCATAGAGGCGTTCCCTTTTTCTACAGACTCGCCAGCACTGGTTTTTTGACTTTTCAGGGATAGCCATCCTGACTGGTGTGAGGTGGTATCTCATTCCAGTTTTTATTTGCATTGCTCTGGTGATTAGTGAGGCTTGTTGGATGCTTGGTTGTTTGTTGGGGGCTTGGATGTCTTCCTTTGAGACGTGTCTGTTCATGTCCAGACCGCTTTTGCCATATTTCATCCCTTTTGAGATTTTCTTTTTTTTACATTTTTAACAATTCTGAAATTAAGATCCATCTTTGATGGCATGTCATAGTTCAACTGGCAGCATTTTTTTTTTTCTTTCTTAATGGAACCTAAAATAATGGGGTGTTTTCCAAAAGCTGCGTCTAAGATTTTACAAAGTGTGGAATGTCCTTTCTGTTGTCCAGCCATCTTCAGTAGATTTTCTGTTACTTTCCTCTAGAAGTATCCTAGTGGATATGGCTCTTCTCATAGGAGGATGCTATGTAGGAAGACTATTTGGAAGAAGAGGTGACCCAACCGTGGGCGTCCAGGAGGACGCCCATGGCTCTGAGTGGAACCTGGACTCTCCCTCTCCTGGGAAAAAGATTTAGAGCCAATGACTGGGGCGGGACCCTCCTTCTTGCCAGGCACAGAGGTCACCACAGGCAATCAGAGCTCATTTTCTTTGGTGTGGCTCTGAAAACAGCCCGTCAAACGAGGGCGGTGTCTATAATGGCAACGGTCTTGGGCTTTTTGAAATCTAGAGTCCAGCTGGAGAATAAGACAAGGCCACAGGAGAGGGCTGGATGGAGGTCACCTAATCTCAGGGCACTCATGCTCACCCCTCACTCAAAGCCCCTGCCCCTACCCCGCACTCCTCATCCCCCGCCTACTGTGGCAGGGAAGGGGGGGAGTAAAGCTGTTGCCCCTCCCCCACCAAGGCCTCTCCCCAGGGGCAGCCTTGCCCAGCCGTGCCCCCTCCGTTCCCGCCCTCCTTCCCTCCCGGCCTCTCCTCCTCTCTTCTATCCCCAGTCTTGAAGGGACTGAAGGAGCCCCTCCAAACCTCGAGTTGTCTCTCTCCATTTTGAGTTGCATTTTCATCCTAGACCATTTGAAACACAAGATCATACAATAAAACCCTGACTGCGCACGGGGCTCCGGGTCACCCCAGAGGGGTTAGCAAGTGACAGACTTGCAGTGTCTCCCCTTTATGCAGAGGGCAAAAGGGAGTGTGCCAATTCTTTGAAATGCATGTTAGCTACATTTCCTTGAGACTTCTTCTCTCGCAAAGAACAGAAGCCTAACAGGGCGCTCTTACCAACACTGGCCATCCTCGGTGTTGAGGAGCAGCGGATGGGCTTTGTGGGGGGCAAGGCCCTGCCTTGCCAGCCGGTGCTTTTCCTTGAGGGCCAGGTGAGGGACACAGGGGCTCAGGTGTGGTCTCCTTTTTCCTCTTCCCCTGCCCCCTATCCCTCCCCCTCCCACAAAAGTTCAAGCACAGGCTCTGTTCTAAGCCTCTGCACAGCCCTACCTTGAGTTAAAGCTTAGGGAAGCTGAAGTCACTCACCCACATAGAAATACTCTGGGGACTTGTCCTCTGATGACAAATCCTTTATGGTGCCTCCGAACCGGAACCATAGTCCAAAAGCAATGACGGCCGATCCAGCCAGCTGGAAGGTAGACAACATCACGTTCACAATGGAAGGGGAAAGAATGTATACAGATTCAAGAGTGGCGGGGTCACCCCTTCAGAAATCACCTAGTCCACCCTTCACTTGTTTGTTTTTGTTTCTTTTTGAGTTGGAGTCTCACTCTGTTCACCAGGCTGGAGAGCAGTGGCACGATCAGGCTTTACTGCAGCCTTGACCTCCTGGGCTCAGGCAGTTCTTTCACCTCAGCCTCCTGAGTAGCTGGAACTATAGGCACATGCCACCAGGCCTGTTTTTAGTAGAGACGAGGTCTCTGCGTTACCTAGGCTGGTCTAGAGCTCCTAAGCTCAAGCAATACTTCCACCTCAGTCTCCCAAAGTGCTGGGATTACAAGCATGAGTCACCACGCCCAGCCTACCCTTGATTTTTTATAGGGGAAAAAGTGGAGGGTCAGAGAGGTGAAATTATATGCTCAAAGCCCCTCAAGCCCCTAACGTGATATTAGAACTGGGTTTTCCTCATTCCGAGTGCAGGGTTTTCCACGCTGCCAGGCTGCCCTGGTGATGGGGACACACAGCCCAGCCAAGGAGGTGTCACAAGCAACGTTCCAACAACCTTCCCCCTGGAAGGCATCTGCCCCTTCCTAACTGTCCCTTGCAGGGCACACTGGACCGCCTCAGCAACACCACAGTGAGAGGTGACTGCGTCTCAGCCGCCAGGTCACAAAGAGCAAGATGAACTCCAAGACCTAAGGGAAACCCACTTTTCTAAACTGAAGAAAATACATCAGCCTCAGAGTCTGCCCACAGCCCCAAATAGAAAGTTGTTTTAGAGGCATCTCTAGCCCTCTCCCTGGTCCTAGGTGGTCACTGCCCTGCCTAGGGATGGTTTTGCCAGTAGGGAGGGAGGCTCTTTTTTTTTTTGGTTGCTATTTTGAGTTTCCATGGAAAGTGAGAAAGGAAAAAATAATTTTCTGAAAAAGCAGGGTCTGTGTGCTGTGTGGCTCCTGCAGAGGCTGAGTGGCTGGCACAGGCAGTGGCTGGGCAGGCTGGCGGCTGGTAGAGTCATCACCCGTCTTCCTGTCCTTCTCCACTCTGAAGGCTTTTGTGAGGCTCAGCATGGATGCTGGAAGCCATGTGGGCCATCACTGAGCCTCTGCCACTGGGCGCCAGCAGGCGCTGGCCACGGTGTTCTCTCTCCACAAACACCACTCTCGAGTTTCACAGTATCAATCAATCAACAGATACTTACTGGGCACCTTCTGGGCTCGGAACACTACAGGAAAGTAAGCAGAGATGTAAAAATAGCCTCCTGGTCCTGCCAGCCCATCCAGGGACCGTTGGGCTGCCCTACCTGCCACCAGATGACCCGTGTAGAGGCTGACCCTGTCCAAACAGAGCAGAGCACACCCAGATGCTGGCAACAGGACAGAAGTTAGAGGGTTCGAGACCCAATAAGGAGAAATCATATCACAGTCAGAGTGAGACCAGAGTCTTTGGATACGGAAGCCTTCTATCTTGTGGGATAGCTTATAAAGGACCGGATGCTACCCTTTAGGGTCACCTGTTTGGATTTATAAGGGACTTTATCCCTTGTTACCTTCTATCCCCCAAGGCCAATTCCCTCTGGGGCCTGCTTCTTCAGAAAAGCAGCATGACTTCAGGGAGGAGGAGTCAGAGGGGCAGAATTCTACCAGCTGGATGCTCCCAAGTGGAATAACTAAAAGTTTCCAGTCCTTAGAGGAAGGCACTAATTGGATAATATGAGGGACAGCTAAAGGAACCGGGCTGAACCAGCTTTTGAAAGATGTCTGCACTTTTAAGGATAGCAGGGGACAGAAACCCATTGAAAGAAATCTTGCTAGAACATTAACAATATTTATCCATTAAGGGTTGAATTGCAGGTGACTGCTTTTCTTTTCGCTGTATTTTCTATGTTTTCTGCATTAAGCATGTATTTCTCTTGGAACTTTAAAAATGTTTTTAGAAAGTATGACATGGTAGTTTCTATGTTCAAGCCAGAAAAAGTGGGAAGGGTCTTCTTGGGTGAAGCTATAACGTGGGAGGAGACCAGTTTTGAGGTCTTTGCTGTTCCTGTGAAGGAAGGAGAGTGACTCCCTGGGTCAAGTACTGTCCCTAGGAGCAGCCAGAGGTTGTCAGACAAGTCTGCCCAAAGCAAATCCTCACAGGCAACCCTGCACACCCTCGTCTCTGTGGCAACTTGATGGAAAGGCAGAGTTTGCAAATACAAAGCAAAATCTATTGACAGAGGCATCAGGCCAAAGCCGGCAGCCACCCAGCAGACTGTGGAGGGGGTGACGGGTCCCAGGGACACCCTACCACGAGACCACATTTTTGGAATCTCTGAACACAAGCTCTAATTTATAGCTGTCTGGGATCCTCCTCCCAGACGGAATCCATGTGCCCAGCGCTGGCACAGATGTGTTTGATACATAATGGAAAATTAAAAGAGAGGTTGCCATTTAAAGCCATCGGGCAATGGGAAAAAATCTGCGTTTGCTCATCCATGCCTCACCAGCTCCAAACCACACGGGTTTCCTTCTGGGTAAAGGAAACTGTGGCTTTGCTGAATGTCATCACTGTGTGGAAGGGAATCCTCCCAGCAGGCGGCTGTCAGCTGAGTCAGGGACACTGTGGGTGAGGACCTAGCCAGGGCTGATGGTGCTTGTGATAAGACAGAGCCATCACCGCACTGGAAAGTGACATTGGTTGAGACCATGTAGCTCTTTGGTCCTGCTAACTCACCATCCATAAGGTTCAAGGAATACCCTGTGTTTACTGGGCTTTGCTTGGTCTATCACACGATAGAGACTGCTTGGAAAAAAAACAAAAAACTTTACCAATTTCAGTCCAGTCAGGAATAAAGCAAGTTGGAGTCAGTAAGAGCTTATCACTCTCTGCATTCCATAGCATCAGAAGAGACAGTCTCCCCCAGTGACCGGAGGAAAGCCTTCCAGCCGCTCAATCCTAAATTTTAACCCAGTGAGGCCAGAACCCCCCATGCCTCTTTTCTCTCTTGTCCTTTTAATCTCAGCTACTCTTACATTGAACTTCAGCCAGTGTGAAAACAAAGAAGAGTTGAGAGGTTACCCCTTTTTCTTCCTTTCCTTCCCCCACCCCCAACTCTTTTTCCTTCCTCACTTTCTTGCTTGCTTGTTTATCAAGAATCCACTATGGTCCAGGCCAGGTACCATGCTCAGCACTGGGGAAACGATGAGAAAGCCCATGGCTCACAATCTGATCTGGAAGGTAATCACATAAAGTAATAAATGCAATACAATGCAGGAAGCGTGCTGAAGAGGAACAGTGTGCACATCGCCTTGGGACTGGAGCCCACTGCAACCGCTGGCACCAGCAGGAGTCATTACATCTTGATTGATGCCTTGAAGAATGAGTTAGCAGTCGCTGGGCAGGGAGGAACTGGAAGCAGGAGACTCCCAGGCAGAGGCAACAGCACAGCTAAGGGCTTCATTTCCTTACCTCGTAGCTGTGTTGGGAAGGGGATGAGTCTGGGGCAGGTCAAAGTCTGGGGCTCGAGAGAGGAGTTGGGGCAGATGTGACTCTACTTTGCTGGCTGCCATCTTGGAAAGCCCACAGCAAGGCCTGAGGGGAGGGGACACAGGAACCCTTATTCTGATGGTAGCCACCAGGAGCACAGATGTTATCTGGAGCCAGACCTAGTAAGAAGTCAGAGGTAAAGATCTGTGCAGCTGAGGACTAGAGAGGATACACTAGGGAGTGGAGCAGAGAGCTGTGAGAACCAGAGAGACATTGTACCCTCCCAAGAATTTTGCTGAGGGCTGCCCTGCTTCCAGGACCGGTGCCAACCCCCTTACCTTTGGAATAATTACAACCAGAATTATTATTTTTTCCCAGAAATGAATTTTTTCATACAAAAGCATGAGTTGGGACCAGACACAGTGGTTCATGCCTGTAACCCCTGCCCTTTGGGAGGCCAAGATGGGAAGATTGTTTTTAGCTCAGGGGTTTGAGGCCAGCCTAGGCAACACAGCAAGACCCCGTCTCTACTAAATCAAAAAATTAGCCGGGCATGGTGGTGTGTGCCTGTAGTCCTAGCTACTTGGGAGGCTGAGATGGAAGGATATCCTGAATCCAGGTCGAAGCTGTGGTGAGCCATGATTATGCCACTGCACTCCAACCTGGGTGACAGAGTAAGACCCCACCTCAAAAACAAACAAAAGCATGAGTTGGGCCTTGATCAATCATTTTAAAAACATTTAATGAGTATCTATTGTGAGCAAGGAACCAGGGATTCAGAAATGAGGAAGATCCAGCCCTTATCCTGAGGATCTCAGGCTCAAAGAGAAGCCCCACTGGGTGGCCCAGGAGGTAGTCCAACCCTGCAGGTAGAAATTCAATCACAGAACCAGCCCACTAGAATGCATATGAGAAGATGCCAGAGCACCTGATTCCTGTGTCATTCCTTCTCTGAGGACCGCATGTGCACCAGGCCCTCAGAGAGTGAGACGAAATAGAATTTTGAGGGCAAGAGTATGCCTGCTATTTTAAAAAAGAAAATAATAATAGAAAAAGAGAGAGAAGAATGCAGGGAATAAAACAGACAGCGAACTATAAATCCATGACACGAAATAGACACTACTAGATACACTTATAATCTGTATTTTCATGGGCAAGTTATTTTAGTAGCTAGCCATATTCCAGAGTTATAGGACACCAAATTGCAAATTGCAAGCATATGTCTTCAGAGAAAACAGTGTGTATCTAAAACTAAAGAAGCAGAAGAGAGGACTGGAGACCTGATTGAAAAGCGTTTAAAGCAAAGCGGATGGCCAAAAGTTTCCTTTAAAGAATGGCTACCTGCCAAAGGCAAGTCATTTGTCACGAAGCAGAACTCGTTAATGGAGTTCCATTTTATTTTACCATATTTATTTCCACTTTCCTGGGATTGCTGATGAAATGTCCTACCCTGGGGACATATTTTTTTCATTTAAAAAAAGAAAAGGTTTTACGAATTGCGAACATGATCCCCCGGGAAGGCACAGTCAGGGTGGAGGGCTGGCGAGGAGTTGTGCTGAGATGCATGAATGCAAAGATCACTTCTCAGATGGCGCCCTCCAGTTTGCCCAGCTACCCACCAACCGAATCACAAAGAGCAAACACTTGCTATCTGCTCTCTAGTGACTGAATTCAGCAGAAAGCCCCCTTTGGGGGTAAAAAGCATCACTCAGGGAAGTTCTAAGCAGCGCGTGTGCTTGTACTTAAGTGGGAACCACAGCTAAGGGTCCTCCTCCCCCATGGAGGCCTCTGCCCTTGCTGTCTGCCCAGCTTGGAACGCTTTCTTCCCCATCTCCCCCACAGCAGACACCCACTCATAGCTCTCAGCTGCAATGGCAATTCCTCTGGGAAGCCTACCCTGGCCTAGATCTGTATTTTCCTTTACATCTCATATAATCTTTCCAACTTACGTATTTCTGTATTTTTTTAAATGATAAGGCCTAAGGTCTGTGAGGGCAGGGACTGTGTGGCTGTAGCCCAAACACGTTCCCAACAAACACTGTTAAATGAATGAATGGCAGACTTTCCCAAAGGTATCTTTTAGGTGCTGCTACAAACTGAACTGTATTCCCGTTAAACCCACATGTTGAAACTCTCAATATGATGATATTTGGAGATGGGGCTTTGGGAGTAATTAGGTTTAAATGAGGCCACGAGGGCGGGGCCGTCATGATGGGACTCGTGCCCTTAGGAAGAGATATCAGAGAGCTTGCTCTCTCTCTACCATGGGAGGTCACAGTGAGAAGGTGGCCTTCTGCAAGCCAGGAAGAGAGCCGTCACCAGAACCCAACCGTACTGGAACCCTGACCTCTGACTTCTAGCCTCCAGAAATGTGAGAAATAAATTTCTGTTGTTTAGGCTACCCAGTCTATGATATACATTTTTTTTTTAACGGCAGCTTGAGCTAAGACAGGCTGACAGGAACAATTATGAACAACCTTCTTCGCAAGTCTCCAAGAGAACACTTCACAAAGTGCTACTTTCAAATTCATCTGCACCTGAGAAACACTGCGGATACTTTGAAAGGCACTGTGTGAACACGCTGTTGAATATGCTCAGCAAAACACTTGCCCACAGAAACAGAAAACAAAGCTATAGCGTGTAGTATCAGTTTTGGGTTTTCCTAAGTCTGTGGTGTGGGGATGGTGTGCCAGCCAGCATGCATGGACACAGAATAAATCTATGCATGCCTTCTACTGGCAGAGGCACATGAATACTTAATACAATTACAGCATCACACACACCCAAACACACACACCCATGCTCCACTCGAATGAAAGAATGAACAAAATCAATTGTGTTCTTGCTTCTCCAGAGTGAATCTCAACTCACTGACAATTCTCTTCTTTGGGAGGAAGTCACACAAAATTGGAAATGACACTTCAACCCTAGAAGTTCATTAAATGCTTTTAAGTGAATTCTCATCCCAGCTGGAATAATGTAATGAGCACTTACGTTTCTTGATCTGATTGTACACCCCATTATGATACTGGGGGGGCGGGTAATGGAGTCTCATCCTTTTAGTAGGCAAAAATCAGAAGCACATTTGTTCTGAAAGATGATACTAATTTCCTTAAGGAGGAAAACCAGCTCTCAAGATTGTCATTCTGTTATACAGTGGAATCAAGGCAAGGATTCAGATGGCACTTTTTCAAAATCAAGGATTTTACCAGAAACAAGAAACACAATTGCTGAATGCTCTATGACATTCAGGCCAAATGGCCTCTGAGGGACCTTGCTGCCCTGGCCTTGACAGCAGGACCAGGTGAGTGGGAATTGGGAGGCAGAACCACCATAGCATAGGATGAGAAGGCTGTGTTGGTTTGGAAATGCACGGCAGCTCCATAAGATACCAGTGTTTCTGATGTCCCTATTATGTTCCTCGTACAGTTTTCTAAGAAGCAGCTTGTGCTAAGAAAGACTTCCTTCAGGTAAGAGCATCCATGCATCTTACAATCAATCGATGCTTAATCTCTGAACGGTCGAAGAGTGCTACAATTCAAACCACATTAGAAGCAGGAGTGTGCTATTCGCCTCTGGAAAGAACACCGGGCTATATATTTGTGTCAGACTCACTTTCTTCCATCTGTTTAGGTTGTTAAAAAGTTAACTTGCGTTGATCAAAAAGTTAACATACGTTGCTGGGAAGCAGTTTAGAAGTGATGGGGGAAATCTAAGCTCAGGGGAAGGAAACTTAACTGGGATGAAAACCTTGCTGTAAATGACAGCAGATAATTTACATAGATAGTAGAAAGCACGTTTATTCAGTAGCCATACATAATGCCTCTCTTAAGAAAACACAGGAAAAAAGAGGAGGAAAGTAGGGAACAGCAAGCATTAGGGAAAAGATGATACCTGTGTCATTTTCTTCATATGGCAAAATGAGTGTCGCAGACTACTGGCTACTGATTCCAGGGAGCAGATGGCTTTATCAAATGGAGATCAAATACATAGAGAACTAAAGTCCAATCCTCCAGGTCACAGAAGTGAATTAAATGCAATGTCTGCCTTATCTCACCAAGGGGATAAGCCCTGGCAGGACAAAAATGGTCTTTTCTAGTTTCTCTGGACTTCCTTCTTGCAGCATCCAGCTGGCTGTCATCCTAGGCTCGCCATCTTAACATACAGTCACTTATCGGGCAACCCCTTCAGGCCCCGTTCCATCGTGGGAGCTTTTCTGTCCTCTCAATAAATCCTGCTTAAAACACACACACACACACACACACACACACACACACACACACACACACACACACACACACATACGTATATACACACAGTCACTTATATTGGGAGTCACGGTGATTTTACTGTGACATCTCATCTATATAGAGCTTTATATAAGCAAAGATGAGACCTTAAAGAATATGTATTTTACAGCCTAATATTCTTAAAGGTGGTTGAGAGAACTACCTTGGAGCAGATAAACAGGATTCTTAATTATCAATCAGTAGTAATGATCCTTGCTCAGTTTTAGTGTTTAGAGAGTGCCATGGCAGAATAAAAGTGTTTCAAGTAGAACTGAGGCTAGATTGGAACAAGCCAAAACACTTGGTTTAATAAGAAGTTAGCTTGGATGGAATCCAGCAGAATTCAGGAAAATCTAGCTCAGTGCTCTACAGAGATTTTTCTTAACAGCAATTTTACCAGTACCTGTTTGCTAGCAGGAAGGTGCAGTGTGGTCCATTCACAGAGGGCCAGATGGACTTGGGAGTGTGGATTTCTGGATGAGGGATGCAGCTTCCAATGCACCCCTGGCCTTGTCCAGCCCTGTTGTGGGGAGGGGGCTGCCTGTTTACAAGCTGACTCTTTTCCAATCACCATTATGATGGGGAGGACAGAGCGTAGGGCATTTTGGAACACTTGCCAACTACTTTTCAGAAATTTACCTCTTCTGAGTGTTCAGACAATAGCAGTGCCCTTAGATAGGATAATAACAAACACGTCCACATGTATAGCACTATGGTGTAGAGTGGATAAAAACAGGGGTGCAGCCGGGCTCGGTGGCTCAGCCTGTAATCCCGCGCCTTTGGGAGGCTGAGGTGAGTGGATTGCCTGAGCCCGTGGGTTCGAG
>NW_007246666.1:330495-339914 GCF_000164805.1 Carlito syrichta | reverse complement strand
CAAGGCTGCGGTGGCCGGGAGCGGCCACTGCACTCCAGTCTGGGCGATCGAGTGAGACTCAAACTCAAAAACAAAAAACAAAAAACAAACAAACAAAAAAAACAGGGGTGCTAGGAATCTGGGTTTGAATCAGACTCTGCCACTTACGAGGCCTGTGATCCTGGGCAAGTCGCTGAACCTCTCTAAACCCAGCTTTGCCATCTGCACAGGGAGGGTAATTACAGTGCCTCCTTAGGAGATTAAATGAGTTCACGTTACACACTTAGAACAGTGAGCGCCAGCACTTGGTGTTATTCCATTGGTAGACCTGCTAATGTCACCTTCAAACGAAAGATTAATCTTCCAGATGAGAAACACCATTCCCAGGCTTCCAACAACGTAGTCTCTGCTGCCTTCCTTTACTAATTTTTATTTCGGCTCTAAACCTTCTATGTTGGGAACATCGGTGGCCTTTTCAGAAATCATATCTCCCCTCTTTAGTGTTCTTGCAACCAAATAAGAGTATGAAAAAAGAATAATTATATTTAGGCTGGAGCCATGAGATGTAAACATTCTCTCTCTACTCTAGCCCCTGGCCACCTATGGCTTTTCAGCACTTGTAATGTGGCTACTAGGACGGAGAAACCGAGTGCTAGTTGCATTTCACTTAATTTGAATTGATTTAAATAGTCACATGTGATCACCAGGGACAGCCACCGTATTGGACAGCGCAGGTCTAGAATTTCCATGCTCCTCATAGCTTGAGCCTTCCTCTAAATCTGTAGGTTTGGAGTGGTGAAGAGTTTAGACTCTGGTGACCACATAGAGACCCAGCTCTGCCACTGGTCCGCTCTGAGACCTGGGCGTGTCTCTTTCAATTCTCTGTACCTCTGTTTGTCATATGTAAACTGGGGGTGAGAACAGCTTCTATTTCACAGGGTTGTTGGGAGGATTAAAGGAGTTAACGGTAAAATGTGCTTAGGAGCCGGGCTCGGTGGCTCAGCCTATAATCTCGCGCTTTGGGAGGCTGAGGTGAGTGGATTGCCTGAGCCCGCGGGTTCGAGATCCGCCTGGGCAGGCGAGACCTCATCTCTACAATAAATAAAAAAATCAGCCGGGCATGGTAGCGCATGCCTATAATTCTGGCTACTTGGAAGGCTGAGGCGGACGGATTGCCGGAGCCCAGCAGGTCAAGGCTGTGGTGGCCGGGAGCGGCCACGCACTCCAGATCTGGGCGACAGAGTGAGACTCTAACTCAAAAAAAAAAAAAAATGTGCTTAGGAAAGCAACCAGCACATGGCTTACAGCTATATTCAGCTTTCTATTCTTCTTCAAGTCTCTGCTGCTGAAATCAATTTTATTATTTTTATTTTTTGAGTCAGAGTCTCACTCTCACCCAGGCACAATCATGGCTACCACAGCCTCAATCTCCAGGGCTCGGGCAATCCTTCTACCTCAGCCTCCCAAGTAGCTGGGACTACAGATGTGTGCCACCACGCTCTGCTAGTTTTACCAATTTTTTTTGTAGAGACAAGGTCTCTCTATGTTGCCCAAGCTGGTCTTGAACCCCTGGGCTTAAGATCCTCTTGCCTTGGACATCCAAAGTGCCGGGATTACAGGCATGAGCCACCATGCCCAGCCTGAAATTAATTTTTAAAACCATCTCTTGATAAATACCCCTTCTCAATTTCTATCTCACTTTTCCTCTGCCTTAAACTGATCAGTAGTGTTCTAAACCTCCTGTCTGCTTCTCCTCGCATATGCCTGAGTATTTTATATATCTCTTTGCACCTGCATTCCTGGAATGCTTAAGACTAAAGCTGACACAGGCTTCACATTTTCCAAGTTAGTAGCATTTCTAATACTGAATAGCTCATGTGTCCCAGTGTTAAGAGTGAACAGAACATGGAGTCTAAAATCAGAAGGCCTGGGACATACAACTGGCTGTGACCGACTTTCAGCTTCCACATCTATAAAAACAGGAATAACCACAAGCCTTCATGGGATTGTAATGATTCATTATCAGATGGGATAATGCATAGAAAAGCATTCTGTAAACTCAAGCATCCCATGAATGTTAGCTAGCATTGTTATTTTTGTTCCCAATGACATCCAAAGAGGATGAAAAAAGAAGGCAGGCCAAGGTAACCTGAGGTAATTCATCTGTAGGACATGCCCCTGGCCCATCTGGTATTCCCGTCTTCCTGGCATCGTTCTCTCCTTAATTCCTTGGCAGCCATGACCTGATGTGTTTCAGTGCTCAGTACAGCATCTCTAGTTTTAGGACAACAGCCCTGCTGTGATATCACCTGTTGGGGTTGGGGGAATGAAGCCTATGGTGTCTTTTGTGACACGTGGTGAGAGGCCCAAAGATACTCCACGGATGATGCTTTGGAATACCACAGTGAAACGGAAAGGACAGTGACCAGGCGGCCTCCCAGTAATTCTAGACACCATCAAGCAGTAGTGTTAAAAAAAAAAACAGAGAGACAAACAATAAAGGCAAAGAGATAACTGGCAAAAGAGACCTTACAAGCCGGGCTCGGCGGCTCAGCCTGTCATCCCGCACCTTTGGGAGGCTGAGGTGAGTGGATTGCCTGAGCCCGCGGGTTCGAGACCCGCCTGGGCAGCGAGACCTCATCTCTACAATAAATCAAAAAGTCAGCCGGGCGTGGTAGCGCATGCCTGTAATTCCGGCTACTCGGAAGGCTGAGGCGGAAGGATCGCCGGAGCCCAGCAGGTCGAGGCTGCGGTGGCCGGGAGCGGCCACTGCACTCCAGTCTGGGCGACAGAGTGAGACTCCAACTCAAAAAAAAAAAGAGACCTTACAAAAGCAAGCAAAGCGAGCCAGCTAAGAGGAAGGCTACCCCTTGCCCCCTTCAGAAGTGCCGCTGGTGGTTCTCTGACCTCTTTCAGGCTGCAGCTAAAACAGTGGTTCTCAAAGTGTGTTCCCAACCCAGCAGCACCAGTCTACCTGGGGGCTGGTTAGAAATGCAGACCCGCTGGATCCAAAGATACAACTGAACAAGATCCCCTGGTGGTCTATATGCTGCTCAGGTTTGAGAGGCACTGATGGCCAGAGGTTTTCCCGGTGCCTCCCAGGTGCCACCTCTTGGGAGCACAGAGGAGGGTGGGGGGGGGGGGGAACAGCTCCTGCCCTGGGGTCAGTGCAGCCCACACCCTGCAGGGGGAGCGATGCTGAACCCTACTAGCTGCTACGGAGCTGGAAGAAGGGGGCTGCCAGTAGGACACAGTGCCTGCCCTCAGTCAGAGGCAAAATGTAAGCCAAAGAAAGGCACGAGGGTCTCAAGGTCCAGGACTGTGTCTGAAGCATCTTTGCAGGGTGGCTGGCACAAAGAAGCGGGTCAGCACATGCTCGCTGAGTGAACTCGCTGTAGGAGGAGGGGTCTCTCCTTCTGACTTTTTTATTTTTTGAGTCGTGGTCTCACTCTGTTGCCCAGGCTGGGGTGCCGTGGCTCGATCGTGGCTCACTACAGTCTCAGCCTCCTGGGCTCAGGTGATCCTTCCACCTCAGCCTCCCAAGTAGCTGGGAGTACAGGTGTGCACCACCACACCTGGCTAATCGTGATGCACTGCAAGTTACGTACGTTCTGCTGCTGTGCTTCCTTGGATGGAAGACACCTGCTTGCTTCCCTTTACCTTTAGGAACCTCTTAGATTCCAAATTCTCCTCTCTCTTTTGTACTTCCAGTATTTAAATATGACTACTAATATCTTAAGTTGTTGAGTGTTTACTGGGCTCATATACTATGCTTACTACCTTACTTGCACTAACTCATTTTACCTGCACAGACGTACTGATGTTGCTACTTTCTTATGCCCATTTTGTAGATGAGAAAACTGACGCCCAAAGAGGTTAACTTGCTCACATCCCATGAGTAGTAAATAATGGGGGCAAGAGCAGACTCAGGCGGTGTGGTACATCTACCTCCCAGGCTTTGAATTCCTGGATTTGAACCGCCACACTGGAACTACAACTCTGGACCCTCCCAGCTGGTCCCTAACGTAGACTCCTTGTAGCTTCCAGCAACACTGGGTCCCTCTCATCCACACTTCTACACCAGGGGAGGCTGGCCCGTGCTGCTCTCGCCTCACCTTGACAAAAGTCAGAAATGCTGACAATCCTCTGGCGAGGCTATCTGCCTTCTGGGTGTCCAGCTTTCTGGGGTACCCCCACTTTCTCCAGGTCTTTTTTCTAAACAAGTCGTTCTGACAGGTGATGGCCCTGGAGTTACTGTTTGAAATAAGTCTGGGAAAGAGAGGGAGGTGACCTGGGTAAGATGCACTTGAGGAAAACGTCCTTCACGCCCAAGTCAACGCGCCACTGTCTTTCCGAAAAGCACCTGTTACGCATCCCCAAGTGAAAACCCAGCGGCATGAACACTGGGGAGAAGGAGAGAGCGACTGCAGACTGGCCATATATGGCATCTGACTCTTAACAATGAGCGCTCCGCTTCCTGCTGGTCGGTAGCACTGAGCAGCCAGCCAGCACAATGATAGGAAAACGCTGAACAGACAACAACCAGCCAAGGAATAAACAGCGCCCAGGTTTTCCTTCACACCCGCACATGCGGCTTGGTGGGTCGCAGTGTTTTATTTATATTGCTATGCAACGGAGGAAAAAAAAACAAAGGTGATTTCAATGAAAGGCACAGGAATGTGCCCTGCTATCTGATCGCTGGGTCCGGATTGAGACACGACAGAGGTTGGGAGGGGCTTTGTGCTAGACATCCACTACGGTAGCAGAAATTAATGTGATGGGGTTCATGGCTGGGCTATACTTTTGTTTTTAGAAATTCAACGGTGAACACAGCTAACGGCCCTGGGCCAGGGAGTGCTGTGCTGTCTCTGGCGGGACCCAGTTGAATGTTTATACAACCAGGAGCACAGCCTAGGAAACTTACACGAAGCTGCCAGAGGAGGCTGCAAATCAAATTGTCAAACCGCGGATCACAAAACATGCCATGCCCGGCCTCCATGTCTGCGTCTGGCGAGTTTCTGACAGGAAAGGAGGTGCCGTCACCCAGGGGACCTGATGCCTTAGAGGAACAGGCACGTGAGCGTCTAAGGGTATGTGTGAATGTCACACCCTAAGTCCCAGCTAAAGCCTGTGCTCCCAGGAGAACTGTCCTCAGTCCCTTCACACGTCCCCCAAAGCCCTCCAACCAGGAAAAAACAACTTCAGAAACTAGGGTGGAGCTTTTCTGGAATCAGACTCCCTTAGTTGCAGTGAAGATTATTCACGAATTTTATAGCTATCTAGACAATTTCCCCTAAATCAGTAGGTACCTGTTTCAGTTTCCCCCTTTTGGTTTGGTTGTGCAAGTGCAGACACAGGATGGCTGCCTGTAACTGCTGCTTCTGTAGCCCCCAAGTCCCACAGAACCAGGGAGGAGGATGGTCCCATATCTCCCTACCGGGCTCAGTCTACACACGGCACCAATGGCAGAGGTGGGTTCAGTCCTTCAGGTGAAGCAGATAATTGATTATCTGTGTAAATCAGGAAGGCTGTTCCTAGCAAGCTCTCTAACCTGAAGAGTCATGAATTGATTTTACAGATCTTTATTGAGATCTGGGCGTTATTCTAGGTGTTGAGGATACAGCTGTGAACAAAACCGAAAAAAAATCCTGCCCTCAGGGTGTTTTAAGTTCTCGTGGGAGAAAACCCGCAAGTAAAAGTTGAGAAGATAATGTGTAGTTAACTTTAAATGAAGGCAAGCAGTGAGTCACTTGGCAAACATAGATATTATTCCCTAAAATGAAAGGACTCCAGAGAAAGAGAGCTAACATTTATTGAATGCTTCCTATAGGCTATGCACTTAATAATAAAAATAATAATTGGCCAGGCGCAGTGTCTCATGCCTGTAATTTCAGCACTTTGGGAGGCCGAGGTGGGAGGATCACTTGAGACCAGGTGTTCAAGACCAGCCTGGGCAACGTAGTGAGACCTCATCTTAAAAAAAATAAAATAAAGAAAGACAGGGTGTGTTGCCTCAAGCCTGTAACACTAGCACTTTGGGAGGCCGAGGTGAGAGGGTTGCCTGAGCTCAGGGGTTCGAGACCAGCCTGGGCAACTTGGTAAGACCCTGTCTCTACAATAAATCAAAAAATAAGCTAGGTGTGGTAGCGCATGGCTGAATTTCCAGCTACTTGGAAGGCTGAGGCAGAAGGATTACCTGAGCCCAGCACGTTGAGGTTGCGGTGGCTGTGAGCATGCTACTGCACTTCAGCCTGGGTGACAGAGTGAGACTCCAACTTAAAAAAAGAAAGAAGGATAATAATTAACACTTTCTGAGCACTTACTATGTACTAGGCTCATAGGAAATTGAGAGTAGATACTTGACGTATTTCCTTTTAATCCTCTCAACAGCTCTGTTACTCCAATTGTACAGATGAGAAAACGAGCCTAGAATAAGAATAACCTGGTCAAGAATACCCTGTGAGTCCAAACACACTGTGCTTGGGATCTCTGCACTCCAGCCTGATGGTGGAGTCCAGTCAGATGGTGGCTCACACTCCTCCTTGCCCTGTTCCATCTGCTGGCGGATGGTGCGTCACCTCCTCACCTTTGCTCATCTCCACCTACCAGTTATTCAAGGTTTAGCTTCAATGTTTCCTTTGTAAGGAGAACTTCTCTACTTCCTCAGGGTAACTGGGATTCTTTCCCTAAACTCCTGAATTAGATCATACGCGAGGGGGGACCCCAAAAATTCTGGAATTTATTTATTTAAAAAAGCATATTTACTCTTACATGTGTAGACGCCAGTCACCTTCAAGTTACTCTTCATTTGATGCAGGACACCTATCGAGACACTTTTTCCACGGCTCAAAACAGTTTTTGAACTGGTCGGTTATGATGCCTTTTAGTGCTTCTGCCGTCTTTTGTTTCACCTCTTCCACATTGGCAAAATATTTCCCTCTGAGGACTTTTTTTCATCAAGGCCAACAAAAAAGTCACTTGGGGCAAGTTTGGGTGGATGGGGAGGGTGGGGTATGGGGGGGTCATGCCGTTTGGGGTCAAAAATTGCCGAACACTCAGCGTGGTGTGGGCAGGTGTGTTCGTCAATCACCCACCATGAAAGGGGCGAACGTGTCGAAAGAATCTCCAAAAAAAAAAAAAAAAAAATCACTGACGTTGAACACAGCCTCTCACAACAACACTAGCTGGTACACTGAGGATAAGGTTCTAGAACACCTACCTAGTGGGGTAATCCTATACTAAAAGGGATCCAGCCTCCAAAAAATAATTCTGGGTTTTTTGGGTCCCCCTGTCTTATATAAAAGGTCGTAGCTAACCTCAGTGGCTAACATGGAGGCATTCAACAGTGCATTGTTCCGACTTCCCTTCCCTACTGTGCTTATGGTCAATAGTGTGAAATTTGTCACTTCACTATATGCTGTCTTATTTTTGTGGTGTTGCTCTATTTGCATTGGTCTCATTTCCTTAACTAGATTAGCAGCTTGGGGCACTGTGTGTATATTTATAAAGTATTATCTGTTTGCCAATTATTTAATAGAGAGGTCCTCAAACTTGAGCATGGATCAAAATCACTTGGATGGCTTGTTAATGTTAAAATAGATGGCTGGGTCCCTCTGCAAGAGTTTCTGATTCAGTAGGTCTGGGATGGGCTGAGAATGTGCATTTCTAGAAAATTTCCAGGAGATGCTCATCCAGGAACCACACTTTTGAGAGCCACTGTTAACTGAATGTACCACAGTGCTTCCAAGCAAGTACGCTGAGTTTGGGTCCATCATTGCCACTCACTAGCTGTGTGACCTTGGGCCAGTGAACCAGCCTGAGTCTCTGTTTGCTCATCTGTAAAAATGAGGATAAAAATAGTATGCACATCAGGATTGTTGTGGAGATTAACCATAATAATTCATGTAATGTCTTGCACTGGCCCCGACACATTGAAAATGTTCAATTGTCAGGCATGGTGATTCACATCTATAATTGCAGCACTTTGGGAGGCCAAGGCAGGAGGACTGCTTGAGCCCAGGAGTTCTAGACCAGTCCGGGCAACATAGCAAGACCTCATCTCTACAAAAAACAAAACAAAACAAAATTAGCCGGGCATGGTGGTGCCTGCCTGTAGCCCCAGCTACTCAGGAGGCTGAGGCAGAAGGATCACTTGAACTCAGGAGGTTGATGCTGCCATGAGCTGGGATTGTGCCACTGCACTCCAGCTTGGGCAACAGAGTGAGACCCTGACTCAAAAAACAAACAAACAACAACAACAATAACAAATGTTCCACAAATGCTTCCAATTATCCTTGGAAAGGCTAGTACAACATCAGGCACTAAATAAGCATTGAACCCAGCTTAGGAATTCCTTCTCAGGCTTCAAACTTCGCTTGAATTTGTAAGCAGTCAGAGTGAAGGGTGTCACTGTAACATGGCATCTATAATTAACTGCTTCTGAAATTAAGCCAGACCACGAAAAACACAACATCGGGGCCCTCAGAACTGCCCCTCCCTCTAGTATGCTGGATGCAAATGCCCAGGTGTACAAAGGCTGTGTGCATCTTTAGAATCCAGGGGACCACTACAGGGTACCTCCTTTCCACCTTCCACTGCTGAAGGATGCTGAAGATGGCCACTTGGCCTCTGAAGAGTTGGAATTGCTGGTCACCCGGGCATCTGAGTTAATGAGTTGACAGACAAAGGCGGAGCATCATTCAATAATTAATCAGTTGCGGTCAGGGGAAGACAGCGTCCCCAGAGCAGACAGGACAACCACCCCCTCCAGCTCAGCGGTTTCCAAGCACCCAGGGCCATGCTGCTCCCGAACTTCTTTACCCAAAGCTAGACCGGTATTGTCCCTCAGGGTCTATCTGAGAGTCACACTGGTTGACATTCTCTTAAGAAAGCCCAAGAGGAAGTGTGGGAAAAGACAATTTGGCAGACCTGGTCTCACAGTACTCCAGGATCTGGGAGAAGATACCCAGGGATCCAGGCATGGGCTAGGTCTATTCGTGTCTCGGTAACACGGGAGGCAAGGGGCGAGGCCCTCTCTCTCTGCGAGCCACTAATCCGGGGAAAGCTGTCAGTTCAACAAAACCCTGCAAAGTTGGGTGAGATCATCTCTGGGAGCATCAGTATTTAGCAGAGGCTGCGTGCTGGGGGCTGTGGGGAGACGCCGCCACCCCGTGGAAGCCCCTCGGTTCTCCACGCTTCGCAGAACACCCACCACCTCCTCTCAGCAGCCATGCCCTTCCCCACAGCCCAGAAAAAGGACGACCCGCCCCCGCCCCTCGGCTGCCACTCCAGCCCTGGCTCTGCTAACAGCACCATCGCGGCCGGGTGGCGCGGCCAGGCGCTGGGTGCAGCACCCTCCCCAGGCAGCCCCGGGCAGCGGCTCCTCTTCCCACCCCGCGGCCAGGCCCGGGCTCCAGCGGCAAGGCAGGGCGAGCAGGGGG
>NW_007246666.1:326735-329492 GCF_000164805.1 Carlito syrichta | reverse complement strand
TCGCCTGACGAGAGGCCTTGGAAGGCGCCGCGATGCTCGGGATCTTGGTGCGGCGGGGACGAGGGAACGGGCGGTGTTTGCTTGGCTTTGTGTGTGTCAAGTGAGCCCGCTGGGGGGATTCCGACTCCCACTAGGTGTCGGCAGTTTGTGGTGTCGGACGGGGGGGTGCGGGGATTCAGAGAGAGGATGCGCTTAATTCAGCAAAGCTTCGGTGCCTGCGGCAGGGCAGGCGTAGGAGCCAGTCCCAGGGACTCAGCCACGAGGACGGCCAGGCCTGGAACACAGTCTCTGCCGGTGGAGACGGACCTGTGCGCCAATGAGGGCAGGAGGGCTGGGCTGGGCGGGGCAGGCCTGGCCCGGCCGCCCTGGCTTGGCCAGCGGAGGCTTTGCCGAGGAGGGCAGACCGGCCTGGCCGGGACGGACGAGCGGAGCGGGGGTGAAGTGCGGTCCAGGGGGACGGAAACGCAAAAGCGCAGGGTTGGGGGCACGAGGCCCCGGGAACTCCGAGAACTGCCCTTGGCCCGGGCGGGCAGCAGGCCCAGGGGAGGCAGAGGGAGGCCAGTCCGGAAGGCGGGAGGGCCCATCGCAGCTTTCAGCTAGCTGGCCCGCGTGCTAGCCTCAACCCTCGGTTTCCTCGCCAGCAGCATGGGGAGAGCAGCGCGCACCTCACAGAGTTGGGAAGGTGCCTGAGTTCACGTCTGCACGGTGCCTAGAACAGTGCCCGGTCCTATGTTCAGCGAGGACTACGCGAAATTAGTATCACTGTTCTGCACACTCTAGGCCGGCCGTTCTGCTTCTGCCGTGTTGCCATCTTTGCCTACGTCAGGGTGTCTTTGGACATTTGTTTTGATAGCTGGTGAATTTTATTTATAAAAATGAGAAGACAACGTTGAAAGTGCTGATTCTGCTAATAAGCACAAAGCCTCCCACAACGAAATGAAGACAAAGATGGAAGTCATTAGCTATGCAGAGAGGCGAACCCTCAGCTTCAATCAAACACAGGTCTATATGTGTTGCTTCTGTTTGGTTGTAAAGGAAAGGAAATAAAGCATAAGGTGGTCTCTGGCACAAAATAGTCATTCAACAAATCAGCTGGATGAACCACAATGTTACACTTTAAATATGTTGCTGAGTTTTATGTCTCTAAGACAAAATATATTTAGAGATCATATAATTCCACACTATAGGAGGAGATCCCTACCATAACATATAAATCTATCATTCTGCAATTCTAGCATGCATGCATTAGAGACAGATGGCTGCCTGCCTAACAGGCTAGTTTTAGATTTTGAGTACAGACTTACCCATCTCCCTCTCCGAAAGGTATGTGTCTTAGGGGAGGCTCACCCTCGGCAGGACTAGACTAAGATAATCCTATTTCCCTGGTAATTGCTCAGAAAACAAATTGACAGGCATTCTGGCCAATGGGATGGACGTGGCGTCTACTGGGGGGCCAATGGTCTCTCCTCTTCCTCTCCAAGTTGTGTCTGGATTGTACACTCAGAGTTGTTGCCGTCATCTTTGTACCAGACTGAGGACAGACCGCACTGAGAACAGCAAAGTACAGAGGTGAAAAGACCCGAATCATCGACATTACCCCATAAATGAGTCAGCCATTTCTGAAGCCAACTGTAGTCAAGTTTTCTATGAACATGGATGTGTGTATGCATATATGTATGTACTGTGACATCCTAACTGGTACATGTCCAAGAGTTATTGTTATTATATGAAAGCCGAGGGCTATATTACGTGACATAATAAGGAAGTTCGTTTTTAAGCTAATTGCTACAGGCACTGCTCCCTCCTTTTTTCCTGTCGTGAGTTCAATGCGATGCCTAGAAGCTGTAGAACATTTTGTGACTATGAGAAAAGGTGTCAAGAAAATGGCAAACCCGCCAAGCAGGCCGTTGTAGAACTGCTGAACCAATACCGGCAGCTACCTAACTCCACATTTCTTGCCATGTAGGAAAAATAACCCTCTTGTCGTGACTTAGCATTCTGTTACATGTAGCTGAAGGTATCCCTAACTGATAAAGGGAAGACAATAAATTTACTTGTGGATTTGCTGAGTTTTATTTTTCTTTTTTGAGTTGGAGTCTCACTCAGTCACCCAGACTGGAGTGTAGTGGCATGCTCATGGCTACCCCAGCGTCCATGTGCTGGGCTCGGGTGATCCTTTAAGTAGCTGGAACCACAGGTGTGCTCTACCACATCCTGCTAATTTTTTGATTTATTGTGGAGATGAGGTCTCGCCAAGTTTCCCAGATTGGTCTTGAACCCCTGGACTCAAGCAGTCCTCTCGCCTCCCAAAGTGCCAGAATTACAGGCTTGAGTCACTGCGCCCAGCCTGCTGAGTTTTAGATGTGGTAGGAAATCCAGATGGAGTGAAAATGTGGTTGGGAGAAAGGTTTGGGTTGTAAGTTTACAGTGAAGATTTCATCAGCAAATGCTGATAAACGGAAGCCAGTGGTCTTCAAATATTACTCATTCATGCCCTTAAAGCATAATGAAAAAAAATTTCCCAGCCAGACTCGGTGGCTCAGCCTGTAATACTGTGCCTTGGGAGGCTAAGGTGAGTGGATTGCCTGAGCCCGCGGGTTCGAGACCCTTCTGGGCAACTTGGCGAGACCTCATCTCAACAATAAATCAAAAATTAGCCGGGCGTGGTAGCGCGCGCCTGTAGTTCCACCTCCTTGGAAGGCTGAGGCGGAAGGATCGCTGGAGGCCAGCAGGTCGAGGCTGCGGTGGCCGGGAGCG
>NW_007246666.1:319950-326715 GCF_000164805.1 Carlito syrichta | reverse complement strand
GGGAGCGGCCACTGCACTGCAGTCTGGGCGACAGAGTGAGACTCCAACTCAAAAAAAAAAAAAAAAAAAATGTCCCCATGCACTTTTCCTCTGATTTTTTTAATAAGTATTTTCAAACATACAGAAACGTTGAAATAGTAAACACCATATATTCATAATCTAGATTTTACAATAAAAGTTTTGCTTTGGTTGCAATATTTATTAATACATCTGTCCATTTGTCAAGCTATCTTATTTTTATGCATTTCCAAATAAATTTTAGACATCAATATGTTTCACCCCTAAACTCAGTATGCATAGCGTGAACTAGTATTTAAATATCGGTTTACAATTTTTTTAGATAAAATTTACCTTACAAAATGTACACCTTTAAGTATATCATTTGATAATTTTTGGCAGATGCTTTTGCCTTTCTAACAAACAAACCCTATTAAGGTATAGAATATTACTGTCACTCTAGAAAGTTCTCTTGTGACCCTTCCCAATCAATGTATCCTCCCATCCTTCCCAGAGGCAAACATTGTTTGGATATTCTTTCCCTGTAGATGAATTTGGCTTGTTCTAGAACTTCATATAAATGAAATTGTATAATATTTACCCTCATGCATTTGAAAGTTTACATATAAAAGTATTTATCAGAAGTTCGAATATTTTCAAAAGAGGTCATTTCTGATGTATCTTAAATATTGACAGATGGGAGAAGAGTTCCTTGCCTTTGGTGACCTGGTACATTAGGGTGCTGCCAACCTGAATAAGGCTACTGCAGAAGAGTAGAGTTGGGGCCGGGAGACTGGTTGCAGTGGTGAAAATGGGTCTTTCCTAGCTGTGAGGCCTGCAGCAAGGTGGGTGCGAGCAAGTTTCCTGTTCTTTGTTCTTTTCTTCCTTTTCTTTTTTGGAATGGGAAAGATTTAGATGTGTTCCTAGTCCTTGGGGAGGATGGCTGGGGAGAGTGGCTGAAAGAGACAGAAAGCGAGGGCAGCGACTCCGAACAAATAGGGACTGCAAGCCAGCACTGATGGGGTCTGCGTCTGGAAATAGGAGAAAACAGGCCAGGATGAAGTTGTAGAGACTTTTTGTATTTTATGTCTCATATCTGAACTCTCTGTGATCTGATTTTGCAGCCCGTGGAATTTTCTAGCTATTGATTTTAGTGTCTTCTTCCTTGCCTGTTAGTGATTTTTTAAAATTGTAAACTGCTTATTTTCTTTGGAAAATTATGAGCATTCTCTGAGTCCTCCTTTGAGGTTTTGTTCCTCCAGAGAAAATTTGCTTTGCCTTCTGCAAATCATCTCAAGGCATCAGCACAGGTGGTCATTTAGACAGCAAACCCATTTGAATGAAGACTGGTTTGTGGTTACAAGTTCTCAGGGGAGAGTTTCCCCACCCCAACACCAAGACAAAAACATGCACATTTCCTTGTCCTCTTTTGTGCTCCGGGTTGATTTCTGGTCTACTCTTACCTTGAGCATACTTTTAGCCCTTGGGCAGGGTCGCCAGGTTTGGGTGGGGTCTCCTAACAGACTTTCTATGTCCGCCTATGGCATTTCAGGCTTGACTTTATAAATCCTAAGCCACTGTCGAAACAGAAACTCAGGGCAAAAGGTGCTCTGAGCCTGCTTACTTCTTAGTGTTCTTGCTTTCACTTCATTTTGGCCTTCTTCGAGTCTCTTCCTTTGGTGCTAGCTCAGCAATGTGTTTTTATTTTTAAGCTTTATATATTTTACCCAGTGTCATATTTTCAGCAGAGAAGGTAGTTCAGGATATCGTGTCTGTCCTACTGCTAGGGAAAGGAAGCCTGGTGTGCCTGCTATCATAACTTTGGTTTTGATAAGCAAACATGAGCAGTGTTTGACGGCTAGGTTTACAGCACGTTAACCTGGTTGCTATGCAGCTGTTGTTGGAAAATTGTCTGTGGGCTCAGGGTTTCTAAACCAACCGTGTCTTGGATGCCCAGAGAGGGAAGGAAAGCAAGAGCCTCGGTTTGCTGATTATAAACTATCTCCATGGTCACAGGTTGCTGGGTGCTCCTCTTACAGTGTTTTCCCAGCAGCATTCAGGCGGAAATAGCTTCCTTTTGTCATTTCCAGCCTCTAGCATTTGCTGGGGAGAAGGAGTGTATACCTTGTTGTGGAGACGTGTGAAGCAACAGAAGGGACTTTGAAACAAGAGAGAACAGCCTCAAAGGATAACTGATTGTTTCCATAAGACCTTGTGGAATCAACTAAACCATTTTTGTTTTCACTTTTATGGGCAGTTAGGGGAAGGAGAGGAACATAAGTCATTTGCGTCTGAGTTCTAAGTCTGAATATTCATTTGAATCATCTGAATTAGGAAAGACTTGAGAAAATTACTGAATTGTAATCTGGCATACATTTTATCGTGACTTTACCTATTATCTTTAAGTTTCAACAGAGGCCCCAAAGGCTGAGAGCAAAATTATAGGCATTTAAGTACCTTTACATTCTAAAGCAAGGTACAAGATTGTCTGTATTACTCTATCTTTATATAAGATATCTGTGTAAGAAATTGGCTCATGTGGTTATAGAAGCTGACATACCCCCAGATTTTCAGTCAACAAGCTGGAGATCCAGGAGAGCCAATAGTGTTGTTCCAGTCTGAAAGCTGGCAGGCTCAAGACCCAAGAAGAACTTGTTCCAGTTCAGGTAACGCTTGGTTGCTCTCCCTTGATACCAATAAATCAAAGGGACAGGAACTGGTAGAAAGAAGTTTATTTCTGAATTAGAATCCAGGGAACAGAGTGGGCTTTTGTCCTTTTAAAAATGGTTCTACTCATCCTTTAGGCTTTACAGTCTATTTTTATAAGTCCAGAGTTGTTGGTACTGATAGATTAGCCATGTGACTAGCCAAGCATGGTGTACAACTTAAATTACCGCCGCAGTTTACTGATAGTGACATTTTATGGTCCAGATTCCCTGGCGCCAGGTACCAGAGATACCTCACAGCATTTATCAGTAAGGCCTGGCAGAAGCATTAATCATGCTTGCCATAGAGTAAAGGGAGTTTACAAGGCCCAAGACATCATACATTATGCAAAAGTTATACAAATCACAAAACTTATGATTACATTGATACAAAGGTTGTACAAATCACAAAACTTATGATTATGTTGATACTATACTATTCAAAACTACGACTTCTAAGAAAAGGGGGTAAATGTGGATTCACAAATTTCAGTTTATTGGGCATAGTCAGCAGAGAAGTTAAGGATCCTTTGAAGCTACTTACTGGAGATAGGGGGAAGCACACCTTTTATTAGCTCTCAGGAATGCACAGGAATGCTCGAAACCTTGCTGTGCTCTTCTCTAGGGACTGTGGCAATATGGGCAGACATTAGCAGGTCTCTGTATCAAACTGACATTTCTGTTTTAGTACAAAGCCAGGGAAAGATCTGTGTCCCAGCTCAAAGCAGTCAGGCAGGAGGAGTTCCTTATTAATAGGGGTAGGGGGGTAGGAGATGGGGGGGATCAGCATTTTTTGTCCAATTCAGGCCCTCAACTGATTGGATGAGGGCCACCCACATTAAGAATGGCAATCTGCTTTACTCAATCTACCAATTTAAATGTTAATCTTATCCCAAACCGCCTTCAGAGGTATACCTAGAATAATGTCTGAGCAAATATCTGGGCACCCCATGGCCTAGTCAAGCTGGCATACAAAATTAATCATCACAGGGAGCAAAAGAAATATAAAACAGGTAGGATAAATTGAAAGCACAATGAGATAGTAGACTTACACCCTGACATGTCAGTAACTTAATTAAATATTAGCAAAGCCAATGTGCCAGTAAAAAAAAAAAAGTTAAATCAGATTAAAACACAAAAACAAAAACAAATCTAACAACTTATTTCTCCTAAGAGATATTTCTAAAACATAAGGGCACCCAAAATTCAAAGCAAAATAATGGAAATGCACGTATTAACCAAAATAAATAAACAGAAGCTGATAAAACTATGCTAATATCAGAAGAAAAATATATGTGATTGGTTTAAAATGGCCATGCATTTCTTAAACTCCCTCCCAACAACAAGTGTAGTCTATTTTTCCCACTCTGTGAATCTGAGTTGGCATTTTGCTTATTTTGACCAATAGAATGCAGCAAAAATGACATTGTGTGACTTCTCAATCAAGGCCCAGAGGCCTTTCAGTTCCTTTCTTGCCCAGTTGGAATGCTGCTGACATGTAAGCAAATCTGAGCTATCTATCTGAAGAGGCCAGGAAGAAGGAGAACCAAGACGACCTAACCATCTGCCAGCCCTGTGAACAAGGCTAGCTGTGATTAACTGGCCTCTAGCCAACGTATCAGTTGCAAACACATAAGTGAGCCTAATTGATGAGTTAGCAGAATTGTGAGCAAATAAAAATGGTTATAATTTCAAGCCACTAAGTTTTGGGGGTGGTTTGGTATGCAACAATATGTAATATATAGAGAGCAATGTATTCTAAAACTGAAAAATATGCATTTTCTTTAAGCACACGTGGGTCATTTATGCACAATAGCTATACACTGGCCCATGAAACATATCTCTACAAACTTCAAAGAATTGAAATCATAAAGTATGTATACTGGCAATAATGCAGTTCTACAAATACAATTAGAAAATCTCAATATATTTGGAAATTAAGGGATATATTGGAAATTAAAAAATGATTTTAAATAAAGAAGACACCACAGTATGTATTTAAAAAAATATTTTGTACTGAATTGTAATAAAAATCCTATATCAGACATAACAGAATGCAGCTAATACAGAACTCAGAGAATTATAGATTTAAGAGCATATATTAGAGGAAAAGACTGAAAATTAATGAGATAAGCATTCATCTTTAAAAAAGAAACCCAAGTAAAGAAAAATGAAGAAACTAAAAGAAAGAAAAGTAAACAGAAAAAAGCAGATGATAAAGCTAAAAGCAAAAATTGATGAAACGGGGAAGTAAGTCTAAAGTAGAGAGGATTCATAAAGCCAAAAGCTGGTTCTTCACAATCTCTAATAAAAGTAATAGCATCTATTAAAACTAATAAAGAAAAACAGAGAATTCACAAATAACAAATGTTGGAAATAAAAAAGAATTAATCACTCGATTTGCAGATAGATGATATAAGAAAAATATAAGCAATTCTGTGCCAGTAGTTTGAAAACTAGAAGAAATAATTCCTTTAAAAAGTAACATCAAAACTGACTCAATGAAGACTAGAAAGTCTGAATAGTCCTGTAGCCATTAAATAAGTTTTGTATATTCTTTCCACAAAAACAAAAGACAAATATCCAGGCCCAGATTGCCCCTCACTGGTGAGTTGTGGCAAACATTCAGGTATGAAATAATTACAGTGCTATGCAAATCTTCCAGAAACTAGAAAAAAGAGGGAACATGTAAAAAATTCTCCACTGTCTTCCTCTTTCCCTCTCTTCTCACTATTAAACTTTTTTTTTCCTTTCCTGTTCTTCTTCTTGCTAATAAACTTAGTTTTAAAACAAAGCAAAATACTCAGTTGATGATACCGGTAGTATAATATTGAAACCTACACCTGAAAAAGACAGGACAGCATAAAAAAGGAAAATTAAAGATAAATTTCACTTATGAACATAGATTCAAAAGTCTTCAGAAGAAATAATAGCCAAAAAATATAAATCACACATGAAAAGCTTAATATATTATGGCTACATAAGGTTTATTCCAGGAATGCATTGTTGATTTACATTTCAATCAGTATGATCCACATTAATAGAGTAAAGGAAAAGGTTCTATGACCATCTCGGTAGATGCAGAAAAACCTTTTGATGCAATTCATCAGTTTGTAACAAAAATTCTAAACTACTAGCTATAGGAGGGAATTCATTAATAACAGGTAAAATTTTGGTGACAAGACAGGTTCCTGCTATCAGTACTTCTATTCAACATTGTATCAGAAAGCCCAATAAGCCAAGAGAAATAAATTAAACATATAAGGTTTAGAAAGAAAGAAAAAGAGAAGAAGAAAAGAAAGAAAAATTATCCTTATTTGCAGTTTATTTGTGTGTGTGGTTTTTTTTTATTTTCTACATGCAATGATAAATTCCTGGAATTAATAAGAGGCTTATTAAATTTTCAAAAAAGAAAAATATAAGAATATCTTTTCATCGTATCAGCAATTACTAAGAAACTAAATTTTAAAAGAATATAGTTTAAAATCATATACAAATATACAGTACTTGGAAATGTAGGACCTTTATAGGGAAAAGTTAAAATCTTTATTGAGAAACATTTAAACATGTTAATGAGTGGAGAGATATATTATGTTTATATTAGCAGAATCAATATTTCAAGAATATCAAGTTTCTTCATCTTGATGTATAGACTCAATGCATTCACAACCAAAAGTTTCTACAAAGATTTTATTTGTAGATTTTTTTTGGTGGCATATGATAAGCTGATTCTAAAAATTATAAGGAATTGTAAAGAATCCAGAATAGCCATGATTCCATTGAAGAAGAAGACTGAGGAGGTGCACTTACTCTCCTAGGTATCAAGATTTATACACAGCTATAGTGTTTAGGACAATGTAGTTTTGGCATCGGGAAAACAGAGGAAAGACAGCCCAAAGACTGTATGTATGTGGACACTTCATTTACGATAAGAGTACCAGTGCTATGGAGTGTGGGAAAATGTTCTTAAAAAAATTGCACTAGGTCAGCCGGGCTCGGTGGCTCAGCCTGTCATCCCGCGCCTTTGGGATGCTGAGGTGAGTGGATTGCCTGAGCCCGCGGG
>NW_007246666.1:304805-319930 GCF_000164805.1 Carlito syrichta | reverse complement strand
TGAGACTCTAACTCAAAAAAAAAAAAAAAAAAAATGGCACTAGGTCAATTTGGTATCCACATGGAAAAATCAGGGAACCCCAACCTCACACCACACACAAAATTCAATCCCATGTGGAGTATAGATTTAAATGGAAGGTAAAACCATACAGCTTATAGAGGATATTGTTTATTGCTCTTTGGCCCCAATTCTCTCTCTGTTGTGCCTATGCCTTTTCCCATGTGATTTTGCAGTTCCTCTCATAAATGGGGCAGGGTATGTTTTTCTCTCCCTTGACTCTAGGTTTGGCGATGAGACTCGCTTTAGTGAAAGTGACAATGTGCCATTCGGAGTCTAGGCCTCAAGGGACCCTGTGCATCGCTGCCTGCCTTCTCCCCCCTATGCCATTGCCATGAGAAGGCTATGCCTGAGCCAGCCCACGGATCCTGAGAGGAAGCTGAGAGCTCCCTGGTGAAGCTGCCCCAGCCAAACCTAGCCAAGAGCCAGGCCCAACCTAGACAAACTGACCCAGGCACTTGAGTCAGAGTAAGACATGATTTTTGTTTCCAGTCACTGAGCATTGGTTGGGTTTGTTAGGCAGCAATAACTTGCTTATTGGAGGGTAATATAGGAGAATATCTATATGACTTTCATATAGGAAAGTATTTTTCAAGTTAGTCACAAAAGTACTAGCTCACCGTAAAGAAAAATAGTTTTGTACGTTAAAATTAAGAACCCTTGTTCATCAGAAGATACTATTTAGAGAGTAAAGAGACTTATCATAGTATGGAAGGAGCTATCTGCAACCATTCACCCAACAAGAAGCCAGAATCAAGAATATTTAGGCAGAGGGCGGTGGCCTATTCCTGTAATCCCCACACTCTGGGGAGCTGAGATGGGAGGATTGCTTGAGTCCAGGAGTTTGAGACCAGTCTAGGCAACATAGTGAGACCTCATTTTTTTTTTTTTGAGTAGGAGCTTTACTCTGTTGCCCAGGCTGGAGTGCAGTGGCATGCTTACAGCCACTGTAACCTTGACCTGCTGGGCTCAGGTGATCCTTCTGCCTCAGCCTTCCAAAGTAGCTGGAGAACCACAGGCGCACACCACCATGCCTGGCTAATTTTTTAATTTATTGTAGAGACGCGGTCTTGCCAAGGTGCCCAGGCTGGTCTTGAACCCCTGGACTCAGGCAATCCTCTTACCTCCACCTTCCAAAGTGCTGGGATTATAGGTGTGAGCCACCGTGCCCAGCTACGAGACCTCATTTCTTCACAGTCCCTGGCGGATCCGCAGCCTGCGCGCCCTGAAGGGCCCTGGTCGAGACCTCATTTCTACAAAAAAATTTTTAAAAATTAGCTGGGTGTGATGGCATGCGCCTGTAGTCCCAACTACTCGGGAGACTGAGGTAGGAGGATTGCCTGAGCCCAGGGGGTTGAGGCTATGGTGAACCATGACCTTGCCACTGTACTCCAACCTTGGCAACAGAGTGAGACCTTGACTCAAAAAAAAAAAAAAAAAAAGAATATTTAAAGAATTCTTGCACAGAGTTAAAAGAAAACCTTATACAAATGAAATCTAACAGAGTTTAACTAGGAAAGAACAATTTGCAATTCGGGCAAACTCCTGAATCAGCGTAGACACAGAGACTCCAGCATAGCCACATGGTAGAAGAAAACTGATGGACAAAAAATGCAAAGTGCAGCACAGAAATAGAAAGGAGGTATAGGAGCAGCCGGATTGGCTACAGTTCCACATTTGCCTTATTTGAATCCAGTGCGAATAGTTGGCTGCTTTTGATTGACTGTAACTTGGTGATTGGCATAGAGGTAGGTTACAGTCTATTTACATGCCAGCTACAGTTCGCTAAGTGATGAGGAAACCTTCAGGCCCAACTTAAAATCTGTAAAGGTGGCAGTTTTAGGCTGAATTTAACGTCACTGAATTTAACGTCAGAAATAAGAAAAGATAGATCACCCCATATAAAAATAAGAAAAGAGGCATAAAAGAGTATTTTACGAAAGCGGAACTCCAAATGAACAATAAACATATGATACTGTTCTTAATCTTAACAGCAAGGTAGTAGTCTATATAAGTCACAAGAGTAGTCAAGGAGCCTTTAAGAAACAGGACGCCTGATGTTACATTTAAAAATATGTGCTGAGCTGTGCGGCACTGTAGCCACTTGCGCAGTCATAAGTCTGAACCCAAATTCCTGTGGGAGTGGTGTTTTCTCTGGGAGATTCCAAGGAAAGGATGGTTGTCTTCTTCCTTGGGTTGATACGGGGCAGAGAGAATACTGCAGGAGGCGAGTGGCAGAACTGGGTTTAACTCAACTGCAGGGTGGGAATGCTGTTACCTCCTCCTTGTCTGCCTCTCTTGTCTTTTGGTGTGGCAGCCATGTGTTTTGGGTGGAGTTGGACCCTCCCACCTTCAAGGATAAGCCCTGATTAGTCAAAGCCATTACTCACTATCTCTTTCCTCTGGCCACTGATGGCTACAAAACCTAAAAGAATTCAATCAGACCAAAGGTCTGGACTCTTGCACGGGTATGGCCTTAAAGTGCTGCAACCATTTTGCTACTACAAGAAACCCAGTCTGAAGACAAGGTTTTCTATATGAGGGAGGGAGAGGAGCCAAGAGCAGCCTGGGATGAAATCCAGTCTGATTAGATCATGCCTGAAATCTCCTTAATGACTGGACCTTTCAGTTTTACGAACCAATGCCTTTCCTTGATAGTTTAGGCCAGTGTGAGTCGGCCCTCTACTAGTTGCAACAGGAACTGTGGAAACTAGAGCAACAGGTGATGAGGAAGAAATGCTATAATTTCCCCAAGAGTCAGTGATGAGAGGGAGGCACAGGTTACCCCACCAAATATGGAATGGAGGCTTAATCAGTTTAAAAATAATATTAAGGGGGGCATTTGACTGGGGAACTCTGAGGCAAGTGACAACTGACTGACACTTACAATATCTAGTAGCTTAGTGAGGGTTAGGAGTGATTCCTGGAGAGAGTTAACCATAAAGGCTCTTAAGTCTCTTTTAAGGGGGATGTAAGCTCTGGAGAAGCCCATAAAGATTAATCATTTCAATCTCCTCATTGTACAGCTGGGGAAACTGAGGCCCAAGAAAGTCATGTGGTTAGTTGGTAGTTAGGATGGGGCCGGATCCCAGGTGTCCAGATTTCTCACTAGGTTGCTTTCAATTCATAAAAGCTTGTCATCTTAGGTGTATATTTTGAAATACTTTCATTTTCATCTACTCGCATTGAATCTCACCAGCCATGTTTCTTTTTCTTTCTTTCTTTCTTGTTTTTTTTTTTTTTTAAGTTAGAGTCTCACTCTTGTTGCCAGGCTGGAGCGACCTGCTGGGCTCTGGCCATCCTTCTGCCTCAGCCTTCCAAGGAGTCGTAACTGCAGGTGCGTGCTACCACGCCTGGTTAATGTTTTATTTATTGTGGAAACGAGGTCTCCCCAAATTGCCCAGGCTGGTCTCAAACCCCCGGGCTCAGGCAATCCTCTCCCCTCGGCCCCCCAAAGTGCTGGGATTACAGGTTTGAGCCACCACGCCTGGCTCAGCCGTATTTCTTCATCCTCACCCAGCTTCTAAATGTCTTTTAGGACTTTAGCAGCAACTTTACTGTCGTTTACGTTTACTGTCATTTACCAGTGTGGGGAGTTCCTGTGTGTAGGTCAGTTGCGTAAGCACGCAGTGAGACTTTTCCTGTCACAGAGCCTTTGCACATGTCCATTCCCTTCTCATCTTCTCGTGGTTTTGAAGCTTCTCCCGGATTTGACCAGGTTTGGCTTCTTGTCATGGGTTCTTGCTTCTACTTTCCTTGGGATTCAGTTTCCTCTCCGGGATTTTGAACACGGTGGTGCCCTAACTCCTGAGGTAGCTTGGAGGCTATTCTGGCTGTGGGTTTGGATTCTGCCATGACCTCTCCAGGTCCCAGGTTTGACAGTTCTTGACTTTTCTCTTTTCATGCCCACATGGCTTCAATTCTCAAGTCGCGTGATTCCATTTGATGTCCACCACTTTTTTCATCTTTACACCCCTTTCAATCCCCACCTCCCTACCTTTTGCCTGGACCATTACTACAGTCATTCAAGGCCAAAACCAAAAAAGGTCTGAAGAAATGTGTACCTTTTTGATGGGAATAAATAAATAGTAGAATGTCTTGAGCACTTAGTGTGCAGAGCTCTGCTCTAAGCTCATTCTAGTTAACTCATTTAATCCTCAAAACAACCCAAAAACTTATTACCATTTAAACAATGGGAAACGGAGGCACGGAGGAGTAAGAAACCCACCCAAGATGCACAATGACAGTGCTTCATTTTGAATCCCCAAGGTCTGTCTCTAAAGCTTGCATTTGTAACCTCACACTAGTCAGTCACCAAATCTACCAGGCACTGTGCTAAGTCCTGGGGATACTGAATAAGATACCTGCTCATGGGCAGCTTGTGAGCTAATGGAAGTGACAATTACACACACAAAATAGTAAGAATATAGAATGATGTGGAAATACAGAGCAGGGCCCTAGAGAGCTATTCAAGGCTTCGAGAAGAGACGCCAATGTAGCGCCCGCTCAAGGGCTGAGCTGTGGCTTGTTAGGCAGCGAGGGAGTCAGTTTGGTGGGACGCTGGAGGTGGGAGCAGCCCACAGGAGGGTCTGTCCTCTTCAGGGAAAGCCCAGCAGTTGGCCGTGGCTAGAGCACAGAGTGTGTGTTTGGAAGGAAGGGTGGCTGGGAGGCAGATGAAGAGAGAGGGGAGAAGTGGATAAAATGACATTTGGGACCAAATTGCCAGGAAGCTTCTCTTTTGATGGCTGTTAAGCGATTGAACTTGGTTTTGTAGAAAGCAGGATAATGACATAATCAAATTTACGCTTGATGATAAATAGAGCCCTGGACAGTGTGGAAGACACATTCATCTAACTAATGCATGTTCATTGTGCAAGACCCTGTGTGAAATAACCAGCTTTGACCCCCGGTCCTGAGAAACCTGCCCATGTTCTGAGAAAGAAAGCCGCCACCGAAACCTCCTGAAACCTCCTGTGTCAAGGAGCCTCGTTAACTCTCATGTGAGAAGTCCCGAATGCTCCAGGGGAAGTGACAGTGAAGCGAGGCTGGATTCCTACTGGGGAGGGGCCAGGGAAGATGGAGTGGCATTCGAGGGCTGAGGCTTGAGTGAGGAGTGAGATGTGAAAGGCGGAGATGGGGGTGGAACCAACCTTGTGAAGGCGTGCCTCGACTGACAGGCCGAAACAGGTTTCCAAAGTGTGGTGCCTCTAGAGGATGCAGTCGATGCTTTTTGGTGCTACAGAATAGACATCTGAAAGTTCATGGGGTATGTATATTCATATATGTTGAAAACATTTAAACAGACCTGAGCATATTGTTTATGATAATAAAATAAAATGGGGCAGTTTGATCAGTAATCAGAAAGTGACAATGTGGACGGTGCACAGAGATGTCAAAAATCACTGGGGATATATGTAGATAACCAAAATGTGAGGAAACTGGGCTGAAGAGTTTGGGGGAGATTTAGGGGAGGAGGCACTCTGGTGTTAGTGAGTGGGGCTTAACTAAAAAGATCAATCTGAGAGTTGGTGTAAAATGAATTAAGTTTTAAAAAATACAGATCTAGCCGGGCTCGGTGGCTCAGCCTGTAATCCCACGCTTTGGGAGGCTGAGGTGAGTGGATTGCCTGAACCCACGGGTTTGAGACCTGCCCAGGCAACTTGGCGAGACCTCATTTCTACAATAAATAAATAAAAAACAAAACTAGCTGGGCATGGTAGTGCGCGCCTGTAGTTCTAGCTCCTTGGAAGACGGAGGCGGAAGGATCACTGGAGCCCAGCAGGTCGAGGCTGCGGTGGCCGGGAGTGGTCACTGCACTCCAGTCTGGGTGACAGAGTGAGACTCCAACACAAAAAAAAAAAAAAAAAAAAAAATACAGACCTGGGCTACAGAGACCAGTAAGGAAATGACGGGAATGCATTAGTAATAAGAGCTTCCTATATAAGGAGCTTGTACTACTTTTTTTTCCACACATCCCTATACTTGCTCAAAGTCTCATTGTAAATTTATCAGCTTGCTTCATGTGGAAGTGACACTTGCTGTCGAAAGCGCCCACAATCTCTCCCACTGCCTTTTTGAAAAACAGACATTTCTTTATTTTGGCAGTAGTGTTTTGAAGATTTGACACATCACACATCACAGTTTCATCTCTGGGCTCCCTTCCTTGGAATCAATGCCACTATTTTTGCATCAAAAAGTTTTCATCCAAATGCAAGGGAAGAAATCTTCCATGAAAAGGGGTAAAAATAAGACTTTCAGAAACTGTCGGGCCAGGGCCTCAGAACTGCACAAAGAAACTTGAGCTCTATCCTGATAAAATAAAACGAAGTAGCATGGAAGCAGCAAAGGTTCCCTGTCCCTGATCAAATCTTGTGCAATTGGGGGTTTTTTTGAGTCCGGGTCTCACCCCGTCACCCAGGCTGGAGTGCAGTAGCATGATCATGGCTCACCATGGCCTCGACCCTCTGGGCTCAAGTGCTCCTCCCTCCTAGGCCTCTCAGAGTGCTGGCATTATAGGCGTGAGCCACCGCGTCCAGCCTCTGGTGCAATTTTATCTTCAGTCCTTTTGCAATGTCTACTTTCTTTGAAGCCTTGTGGATTTCTTAAGACACTGCAGCCTGTGAAATATTCTTCCTGTGAGAAATCGTGCATTGAATTAGCATATTTTGAGCTAAGCTTGCCTACTCAGGAAGGAAGCCGCCATGTTATTCCGACGGATGGCTCTCACTGAGCAGTAGAAATGGCTCTGGCCCCTCTTCCATGCTTCCTGCCTAAAGTTGCTGGCAGAGCCTGTGGCTTAGCTTATGACTAGAGAATCTCATCTGTAGGTGACACACGTCAGGGTCTGGGACCACGTCAGGGTCTGTCTTCATCTGTGGATGCATAGGGTTATCCACAGTGACGGGGAGAATGAATCTATTCCTTTTCCGTGACCTCTGCCACCTTTTACTGTGTTTGGTGGCTTGAGTATTGAGTGGTGCCTTATCTCTCTGAAAGCTGCAGATAAGTCAGAGAAAAGACCTGAGGGATACATGTGTGGTGTGTGACCTTGTTTGAGGTGCCACCTGGAAGCTTCTTTGTCTACTTACCATCTCCCAAACTTCCATATGGCTTGCCCCCTTGACAAAATGGCGCCTGAAAGACTTGCTTCCAAGGCAAAACCACAGGTCAAGGCAGCTTGTCCTTGGTGATCCTCCAGCCTCTCCTTTGCAATTGGTGGTAGGTATCTGATAGATTTTGTTGGTTTGTCCCCAATCCCTCCCCCACTTTGAGTATGTCACCCCGGTTTCTTTGTGAGTTTTCTTTGGAGAATACCCTTCTCCCTTGGAAGCTGTCTTTTTCAGAAGTGGCCAGTCTAGGTGTGTTGTCTTCTGGTCAAGAGGTGAGCACGTGACCCACGCGGAGTCCATCGGAGCCTGTCTCTGGGGAATTTGAATCTTGAGAAGAATGACACAAGGTTGGAGAACGGTTGGAACAGATTTGTCCTGATGTGGTAGGTTTCAGTTGGCACTCCCTGGATCGGTGATGCTTCCTTCTTGTCTGTCTTGTTCAGCCTTTCCTTTACTGCTATAAAATCTTCTTGCAATAAATCAGTTTTTTCTGAAGTAAACCAGACTCTGTTACTGTTGTTTATAATCAAAGGGCCCTGAAAAACCAACTCTCCTCCCTTTTCTTAGTCATCTTCTAGGCTTCTTCTCTGCTTAAAGCTCTTTAATGGTGTCTTAGTCCACTTGGGCTGCTCTAGCAAAGTATCACACACTAGGTGCCTTGAATTTGTTTTCTCACAGCTCTGGAAGCGGGGAAGTCCAAGATCAAGGTGCTGGCACATTCAGTGTCTGGTGAAAGCCTGCCTCCTGGTCCACAGATGAGCAGCTTTTGACTGTGCCCTCACGTGACAGACAGGGCAAAAGGGCTCTCCAGGGCCTCTTTTGGGAGGACGCTCATCCCGTTATGACCCAGAGTCCTCCTGACCTGATCAATTCCCAAAAGCCCCACCTCCAAGCACCATTGCACTGGAGATTAGGTTTCACAAGTGAAATCTGAGGAGCCACAGCCCTGCAGATGATAGCAAATGGTGTCACCTTTCTCAGCCACAGCCTGCAAGGCCCAGCCTGGTCTGAGCCCTGGGGCCTCTCCATCTCACCCTTCCACCCCGACTTCTCCACCATGCTCCTGCCCTGCTCACCTTCTGTCCCTTCCCTGGGTGTTCCCTGCTTTCTCATCCCAGGGGTTTCGCCCACATACTCACACTCCGCTCTGCCTGCGGGGCTTTCTTCAAGTCTGCCTCCCTGCCTCATAGCCTTCCCAACCTTTGTTTGGGTTTCTTAAGCTAGGGCCCTCTCAACACACTTGGCACTTTTCCATCTCAGTTTGCAATTACGTATCTATGTGTGGATTATTTGATAGTTTCTCTCCCTCACTAGACTGTGAGCTTTACCAGAATAGGGACTCTCTTTTTGCCTGTGACTCCATTCTGTGCCTGACACAGAGCCCGGAGTGTGTAAGAGTCACAAACATTTCCGTGGAATGAACATATTAAAAAATGTGCAGCCGGGCTCGGTGGCTCAGCCTGTCATCCCGCGCTTTGGGAGGCTGAGGTGAGTGGATTGCCTGAGCCCGCGGGTTCGAGACCTGCCTGGGCAGCGAGACCTCATCTCTACAATAAATCAAAAAATCAGCCGGGCGTGGTAGCGCACACCTGTAATTCCGGCTACTTGGAAGGCTGAGGCGGAAGGATTGCTGGAGCCCAAGCAGGTCGAGGCTGCGATGGCCGGGAGCGACAGAGTGAGACTCCAACTCAAAAAAAAAAAAAGTGCAATGTGACCTTGTCAGACCACCTGAGGTATGAACCTGTATTCCCAATCTTCCTCTCTCCTAAAGATTTCTGAGGTTCATCTGTTCTTTTTAGGGCTCTGGTCTGCACTAGGCAGTGATGGCTGGAGTGGCTTAATCAAAGACATATAAGCATAGCTTCTGCTAGCATGTTTTCCACAGATCTCCGTTCTCTGACCTTCGATTTGGATACTTCCGCCTAATGTCCACCTTACACCACTTGATCATATTCTCCTGTTGAAGCCCATTTTGTGATAGGATTATTATCTTCTCAAAAGCAGGAGCTAGGGGTAAAAAGCTTAATTATTTTTCTGTTTTCTGGTTCTGCCCCTGAGTAGTTGGGTGGACATTGGCTGATGCACTCAATTTCACTGAACCTTAGCTTACTCATTTTCAAGATGAGGATAATAGCTGTTCCACTAAATACAGTTGTCCCTTGATATCTGTGGGGGATGAGTGTCAGGATCCCCTGTAAATACCAAAATCCACAGATGCTCAAATGCCTTACATAAAATGATGTCTCATCTGCACATAACCTACACACAATCTCCCATATTCTTTAAATCATCTCTAGATGGCTTGTAATACCTAATACAATGTAAATACTATGTAAACAGTCATTATGTTGTATTGTTCAGGAAATAATGACAAGGAGAAGATCAGCCAACTTTTTTTTTCTTTTTTTAAGAATATTTTAGATCTGTGGTTGGTCGAACCCATGGATGCCGAATCCACAGTTACAGAGGGCCTACAGTGCTACCTGGTAGTGATGAGGATGCAGAGAAAAAATGAATGTCAAAGCACTTCAGATATTGCTAAATTGATGTATAATGTAAGAAATAATTATCATTACTTTGTGCCTGGTGTGGTCTGAATGTTTCTTTTCCCCCCAAATGCATATGCTGAAATCTAAACTCCCAAGTCGCTGGTATTAGGAGATGGAGCCTTTGGGAGGTTATTAGGTTGTGGGGTGAACTCTCATGAATGAGACTGGTGTCCCTATAAGAGAGGTCTGAGAGAAAGCGCATGCCCCTTCCAATGTGAGGACACAGCTAGAAGGCACCTCCTATGAACCAGAAAGCAGATCTTCTCACCTGGTGTTGAATTTGCTAGCACCTTGACCTTGGATTTCCTGACCTCCAGAACTGTGAGAAACACATTTCTGTTATTTATAAACCACACAGTTTAAGGTATTTTGTTACAGCAGCCTGAGTGGACTGTGACAATACCTCTCTGACATTCATTGTAATACTTGGTTTTTGATAGGTACTCTCCAGATACTGCCATGCTTTAGCCTACCTGCCCTTATTTCACGTCACAAGTGAAATAAGATGGACTGCTAGTTACCCCTGGGTACCTACAGGAGCCAGGCTCAGAGCTGAGAGCTTCACACACACTATTTATCCTTGCAGTACTATGAGATCGACACGAGTTTTCCTCATTTGAGGAAAAACAAGGCTAGGAAAGGTTAAACCACTTATTCAAGGTCACACAGCTTACGGATTAGGAAACTCCAAGGACAGTCTCCTGTCCAGGGCTCACATGGCCTCCCCTCCCCGTATGCCCTTCAGTGGCAGACCACAGGTTTGCCTTGACTAAGGGCCTCCCGTGTTCTAGGTCCTGTGCAGGCTGATTTGCTTACTTCCCTTCGTTTAATGTTTGCATAATCATCATTTCACAAATGAGGAAACAGAAGCTTAGAGAGATAACCCGGGCTTTAGCCCCTGGGAAGGGTATACTCGTAGCAAGCTGCAGCAGGCTGCACGACTACTGCTGCAGGAATAGAAGAAAACCGGGTGCACTGTACAAACCGTATGTCCAACAACAACGGAGGCCGGAGGAAGCAATGAGCCGCAGAGGAGCTAAATTAGAGGAGGAAGCATCTTTCCTAGGCCAGTGATCCCTCTCGCTTTCTTTCCTGTGGGTATTTGCCGGTTCTGAGTCCGAGTGTGGGCTTGGCCTGAGCCAACAGAGACTCCACGGAGGGGAAGGGAGAGCAGAGGTTGTGGCCATCTCTCAGGCCACGAGGGACTTTGGCTGAGCTCTGGGGACCCCGGTAATGAGGCCGAGTGACCTGAGATCTGACACTAAAACTGGGTCCGAGGGCCTGCCTCACGGGCCGGGCCGGTTCCGTTTCGAATTTCTTTCCTGGGGCCTCTGGGGTCCCAGGGACCATCACTTGCTCACCCTTTCCCCTGGGCATTTACATCTCCCTACATGAATGGGGTCTGGATTTTCTGCGGCAAGTGAATTTTCCCCAGACATTGGCGCCCCCTGCTGGCGGAGAGCAGCTTGGCAAGGATGTCAAACCTGTCCTCCCACTGTTCTCCCAGGCATCAGGGATTTAACCTGATCACTTTCCAAGTCTGAGATTTCATCCCACTGGTCTCGACACCTGACGTGTCCTGAGTGTTAGTTGTCCAGACTAGTAGACACTGTGGCTCCAAGTTCCTTCTCTATACAACGAAGTCAACGGTGCCCACTTCACAGGGTTGTTGGTGCATTAAAGACAGTATATAAAGTGCGTAACATTGCCTGGCATATGCTTAGCGCTTGGTAAGTTGTGATAATAGTAGTGGTGACTGTTGTTTTTGGTAAGGCTGCTCCTGGTCCTCCTCAAACTCTTTTTTTTTTTGAGTCGGAGTCTCACTCTGTCGCCCAGACTGGAGTGCAGTGGCCGCTCCCGGCCACCGCAGCCTCGACCTGCTGGGCTCCGGCGATCCTTCCGCCTCAGCCTTCCAAGTAGCTGGAACTACAGGCGCGTGCTACACGCCCGGCTCATTTTTGATTTAATGTAGAGATGAGGTCTTGCCAAGTTGCCCAGGCTGGTCTTAAATCCTCAAACTCTTAAGAGAGGCAGTACCAGGGACCTCTCAGTAAGGGCGAGAGCTGGCTCTGACTCAGGACATCCTTCAGACGTCCAGAATGCCAGAGACAGGAGCCTCATGTCTAAGGCTGAGGAAGAGGAAGGTCAGAGCTGGGGAGAGGTGGGCACCAGGCGGTTCTCTTGGCTTCAGGCTCCTGTCTGTCAACTGTCTAGAACCCCTACTGGTGGCTCTCAAACCTCAGGCAGAAGCTGAGTGGTCTTCCTACTTAAGGACTGAAACTGTCTCTGGAAAACTGCCTTTCTGAAGGCAGCTTCTCAGCCCATCTTATAGGATGAAACCTCTAACCCCCCCCTTAGATGGACGGGTTAATGGGTCCAAGGGAAACGCAAGATAGTTCTCGACGTGGCGACCGGCGCTGCCTGGTCTGCGTGGACCTCCTGTGCCGGGGGAGTCTCTGGGTGTGAGGGCAGAACACTGCCTGGGGACTTCTTGAAGCCAGGCACCTGGGAGGCAGCAGTCTGGCTCTGGGCCTCAGCCTCCCAGCTTCGTGGGGAGCTCAGAGCTTTGGAGTCTGTGACTTGGAGTCCCTGGCTGGACGGCACCCATGCCCCTTTTTTCAGTTTCCCCAGCTCCCAGGTTCCCGTGCGACCACTCCCCCAGCAGCGATGGTCTCACGGAGGTTTCTTTCCTGGCAATAAGGAAGACTTTCCACCGCTCTCTATTTTTTTAAAACATAATTCTTATTTTTAATCAATTATGTATTTATTTTGAGTCGGCGTCTCACTCTGTCGCCCAGGCTGGAGTGCGGTGGCAATGATCACAGCTCGCCGCAGCCTTGGCCTCCTGGACTCAGGTAATCCTTCAGCCTCAACCTCCTGAGTAGCTGGGACTACAGGCATGCCCCGCCATGCCTGGCTCATTTTTTTTTCTTCCTTTAACCATCATTGCTTTTAATTCTCAGTGAAAGTTTAAATTAAAATTGTAACCACTGTACAGAATGATGTTTGAGGTTGTTTCCTGCTGACCGTTTTATTTTGATTTGCTTTGAATTTCTTCTGAATGCTCTAAGATTTCAGCTGACAGTGTATCGATTTTAAATCACACTTCTGTTTCAATGCATTTAAATATTTAAATAGAAGATATGAGGATAATAGCTAAAGAAAACAAAAATGGAAACATAATTAAAGGGAGACTATAAAGTAACATAAATAACAAACTCTGGCTACTTTTTTATAGAGATGAGGTCTCATTGTGTTGTCCAGGCTGGTTTTGAACTCCTGGGCTCAAGCCACCCTCCCACCTTGACCTCCCAAGGTGCTGGGATTATAGGTGTGAGCCACCACGTCCAGGTTCCATCAGTCTATTTTGAAAGCACACACCATCCCTCGAGCACCCCTGTGGCCTTGGCACCCACACCCCCATGAGCCCTGCTACAATCCTCTCCCCCGTGTGCCTTGCCTCAGTTCTGACTTGAGAGGATGCAGATGGCTCCCAAGTCCCTGGACTGCCCCCCTAGGGTCCCGTGCTCTGCCTGCCACTCAGGGGTGCAGCCAGCAGCGGCGTGGGGAGGAGTCAGCATCTGAGGCTTCCCAGAAGGCCTGTGCTTTCCTGGGAGACCCACCAGCACCCTGTAGATGTTGAACGACCCTTTAGTTTCTGTCCCGACCAGGATCATGACTCGCTTTGTGACTTTCTTATCTTCTACCTGCTCACGTGTTGCCACATACATGAACTTAGGTTTGGGCCTTGTGACTGTTTTGTTCTAGGGCTGCCAGACAAAATTCAAGATGTCCAGTTAAATTTGGATTTCAGATAGATAAGGAATCAGGTTTTGGTTTGTTTGTTTCAAGTGTGTCCCAAATATGGCATGGGAGATACTTCATCTACAAAATGATTTCTCGTTTATCTGAATTCCAAACGTAATGGGGTATCCTGTATGTTTATTCACTAAATCCGGCAACCCTATTCTGGCTGGCCCCATCGGCGGGGGCTTCCCTGAACTCAGGGACTTTCTGAACTTTTTTTTTTTTTTTTGAGTGGGAGTCTCACTCCGTCACCCAGACCAGACTGGAGTGCAGTGACATGCTCCCGGCCACCTCAGCCTCGACCTGCTGGGCTCCAGCGATCCTTCCGCCTCAGCCTCCCAAGGAGCTGGAACTACAGGCGCATGCTGCCATGCCCAGCTAATTTCTGATTTATTGTAGAGACGAGGTCTTGCCAAAGTGCAATCCACTCACCTCGGTCTCCCAGAGCGCTGGGATTACAGGCTGAGCCACCGAGCCCGGCTGAACTTTCCAGAGGAGGCTTTCCACCTGACAGCCGGGACTCTGCCCCACCCTTTAGATTAGGAGACTCATGATGGATTACTTCTTCCTCAGACTGGCAGCCCCTTGCAGGCCGGGCTCGTGTCCCCTCCCCACTGCCACACCTCAGATGCTCTGGTATGCCCCAGGGTCCGTGCAGGGTCTCGAGCTGGGGTCCAAGGGGCTCGGCACATTGTGAACATCGTGGGTCCCATCGGGGACCTTGATGCTGTCTGCCAGCTCAAGGGACCCTATATACCAAAACAGGTGAACTCAAGGAACCTGGAGAAGAAAATCCCTCATCTACCTCGGATAGGGCTGGCTGTGATGAGATCCTCAGATCCTCCCTGAGCTCCATGGGCTTCTTCCAGTGCCTCAAGTCATCTCGCCGACATGGAGGTGCATTTTATCATTTTCTGCAGCATACTGTGTAGGATCGGGGCGGGCCTGGACCCTGTTCTCCGTGCTTGATGGACCATCAGTTTCTCGGCTTGGGCTTCATCTCAAAACAAGGGGCTAACTCCTTTGTTGCGTAGATGAGGGGAAACGACCTGACCAGAATCGCCAATCAAACTAAGGGAAGCTCTTTTGGCTCTCAGTCCAGTGCTCAGCTTAAGGCTGTCTTTCTGGGGCCGGAGGAGGATGCCCTGAGGCAGGAGGTTTGCTGAAGCCCTGAGCCCTGGCAACAGCCACTGGCGACTGCTCCTGTTCTCCTCAGAGTTGACAGAAAGTCTCAAAACCAAATATTCACCGGAGGCAGCCTTCGAACCCTTCAAATAAGATTTAATGACTCATCCGGCTCAGGAGAACTCAGAGCTCTGAGAAATTCCTGCAGGTTACATGCCGATAGCCTAGTTGATCTTAGGAAGATGGATGGGGCAGCTGGTGGTGTTTATGTTTGGAAATGTCCCTGTTTCGCCTCCATAAAGGAAAAATAAATTTCACCCTTGGGTTGTGCAGCTGCGGCAGCCTCTGGAAGCCTGTGGTCAGTGAGTGACAATGCCAAGGTGGGAACACTGTTGATGGACAGACAGCCCTTGGGCTCACTGGATCCCCGTTGCCTCCCCATTCTGCACCCCAAGCTCCCCACTCATTTCTGGAAACC
>NW_007246666.1:297688-304518 GCF_000164805.1 Carlito syrichta | reverse complement strand
GACTCCAACTTAAAAAAAAAAAGTGCAGCCCTTTCTGCTTTTGCCTGAGCTCTCCTAGGAACCCGCACCTCTCCACCCCATTATCATCCTTTTTGCTTAGTATCAAATCCCCAGAGCTCCCAGAATCCTCTGTTGGGACTTGCCCAAGGTCTCCTGATGGGGAGGGGTACTTCTGTGGTTGTATTTTTAAACTGCAGCACCTTCCCTGGGGCTCCTTCCCCACCTCCTGCCCAGCTGGCTGCTCCTAGGAGTGATTGATGGTGTCAGCTCTTGTGACATCACTGGAGGAGGGAGGCCGGATGACAGCCAGAGGGCCTGGGTCTGGAGTGGATGGCCTGGTCTCTCTGGATGGGCCCGGAGGTCCTTAGTAACACCTTGAATTTCAAGCACAGATCCCTCTGTGGTCAGTAAAGGATGTTTTGCAATTTTCTAACTAAAGGAAAGTTTTAGAGAGGACTACCTTCCAGCATTGGTGCCAGGACACAAAAAGAGTGGTTTATTAGTAACTAAGGCACATAAGAAGTCACCATAACATTTATGATATTAAAATAATTTCTGTTTATTAGGCACCTTACAGACAAGTTGCACATTGGGAGAAAATATTTAGGATGCGTATAAGTTGCAAGGGATCAGATCAGATCACATTATGTATAAGAACTCCTATAATTCGATAAAAAGAGACCAAAAAGCTCAATAGGGTAGGAAAATGGATAAATGGCATGGACAAGGGTTTCACAGAAAAGGCAATATAGATGGTAAATAAACACATAGAGAGGTATTCACTCTTATTAGTTACCAAGGAAAAAAGAAAAATAAATTAAGACAACAATAGATTAACATACAACTATTCAGTTGGCAAATATTATAGTCTGCTAACATAGGGTATTGGAAACCATGTAGATGTTCATTTATTCAATAAAAAAAATTTTTTTTGAGACAAGGTCTCATTCTGTTGCCCAGACTGGAATGCAGTGGTATGATCCTGGCTCACTGTAGCCTCAAACTTCTGGGCTCAAGTGATCCTCCTGCCTCAGCCTCTCAAGTAGGTGGGACTACAGGTGTGCACCACCATGCTCAGCTACTTTTTGATTTGTTGTAGAGACAAGGTCTCGCTATGTTACCCAGGCTGGTCTCCAACTCCTGGGCTCAAACAATTCTATTCTCCTGCTTTGACTTCCCAAAGTGCTGGGATTACAGGCATGAGACACTGTGCCTGGCCATTTATTTAATACAAATTTATTGAGTCTGAATTTGCTCTGGCTACTCTTTCAGGGGCTCAGGATATAGTTGTGAACAAAGAAGACAAAAATGCCCGTTCTTGTGGTGGCTTATACTCTTTTGGGGATGGACAATAGGCAATCCATGTAAAAATCAAATGAACTGCATAGTATGCTAGAAAGGAAGCTTATATAGGAGAGTAACAACGATTGAGAGTGGTGGTGAGACAATTTTCCATTTAAATGGAGCAGCGAGAATATGCCTTATTAAGAAGGTGACATTTGAGAAGAACTTGAAAGGCACAGAGAGAGTAAAATGTGCAAATGCCTGGAGAGAAAGCCTATCAGGCAGAGGGGGCAGCCAGTGCGAGCCATCAACCCAATTCCTTACACCTTGCAACATAGTACAATGCCTTTGAAAAACAATTTGACGTTCTCGTCTACACTTGAACAGCAATTCTACTCTTAAGTACATAGCCAAGAGACACTCTCGCATGTGTACTAGGGGACATGTGCAAGAATATTCAAGCAACAAAGTTCAAAAGAGAAAAAAAAAATAACTCAAAGGTCCAGGCGTGAGAATTTTAAGCCATATTGTTTTGGCATGTGTTTCAATTATTATTTGCGTAACAAATAATCCCAGCACAATCCCAACATTTAGTGGCTTACAGCCACAGCCATCATTTATTATCTTTCATGGTTTCTGTGGGTCAGAAATTTGGCCAGGACATAGAAGGGAGGGCTTGTCTTCCCACCACAACACCAGTTCAGCTGGGGAGACTTGAAGATTGGGAGTGATGACTCAACAGCTGGGGTCTAGAATTACCTGAAGCTATCAGGAGTCACGTGTGTTGTGGTTGATGCTGTCTATTGGCTAGGATCTCAACTAGGCTGTTGGACAGAGCTCAGCATGTAATCCTGTGCCTTGAGAGGCTGAGGTGAGTGGATTGCCTGAGCCCACGGGTTCGAGACCCGCCTGGGCAACTTGGCGAGACCTCATCTCTACAATAAATCAAAAAATTAGCTGGGCATGGTAGCATGCGCCTGTAGTACCAGCTACTTGGAAGGCTGAGGCGGAAGGATCGCTGGAGCCCAGAAAGTCGAGGCTGTGGTGGCTGGGAGTGGCCACTGCACTCCAGTCTGGGCCACAGAGTGAGACTCTAACTCAAAAAAAAAAAAAGAAAAAAGAAAAGAAAACCCACACGTGGCCTCTCTATGACATCTCTCCACATGGTGTAGTTTGGGTTTTCTCTGAGCATGGTGGCCCTAAAGAGAAAGGCAGCAGTACATGAGATTTTCATGATGTAACCTTGGAAACTCTAGTGTCATTTTTGTCTTGTCCTACTGGGGTAGGCGAACACAAAAGACCCATCCAGGATTGAGGAGACATAGACACCAGCACCCCATGAGAAGACTATCAAGGTGACGTTGTAAGAAAAGCACGTGGGATAGAACATATTGTTGTGACTATTCTTGAAAAATACAGTCTATCCTCTGGTCACAACAATTCACATGCCTTTTATGTGCAAAACACAGTCATCCCTCCCCCAAGACACCCAAGACTTAGTCCATTATGGTGTCAGTTTGAAGTCTAGACTCATAATTTAAATCAGGTCCAGGTGTAAATGAGGCTACTCAAGTGTAGACCTCAAGGATTTACTTGAATATGTTTTTCTTGGTCTGAAGAACTGTGAATTAAAGATATACATTTTCTGCCCCCCACATAGCAAATTAGACAATAGGGGCTAGGTATAGACTATAGACCCTTCAGTTTGTAAAGAGACAGAAAGCAGTCTGTGGTCCATAGCAATTCTGAAATCTATCTGGCATTCAATTGCCAGTTATGACTAGGCTTAATTTTTCTCTCTGGAAGTTGTCCTGTGTGTCTCTTGGCTTTCTATTCTGAGCTCTTGAGCTTTTGGTGTTGCCTTCTGAGTCACTCTTCTTTTTATATATAAAACAGCTCATGTTTCCAGCTGAGTGATTTTCTAAGCCTGCTCTCTGATTGTAGAGGTTTTGGGGTCCAAACTACTCTTTATTTTGTATTGTCTGTCTCCTTCAATCTAAAATGACACAATCCTTTAAAAACTTTGTAGGCTTTTGTGTGAACTGTTAATCCACACCATTAATTAAAAGTCATATTCACAATGATCTTAGAGATAAGGCTTTCTTTACCTTGAACTCTCAGTAAGGCCACTGTGGGACAATGACCTTAAGATAGTAATAATTTCTATTTTTGATAGACAGGATCTACAAGGCATGTCCTCCCCATCCTTACAAGGGAGAAAACACTTAGGAATGGCAGAATAAGAATCTCTGAATAGCTGCTCCTCTATGAAATCAAGAGGAACATTGACTAAAATTACCACGATCAATTTTTTTCAGAACTCTGGAAATGTTTTAATACACATTTTTTCTTTTTATAATTTTTTTTTTGAGTTGGAGTCCCACTCTGTCACCCAGGCTGGAGTGCAGTGGCATGCTCATGGCCACCACCGCCTTGACCTGCTGGGCTCAGGTGATCCTTCCACCTCAGCCTTCCAAGTATTTGGAACTACAGGCACAAGTCATCATGCCTGGCTAATTTTTTTGATTTATTGTAGAGATGAAGTCTTACAAGTTGTCCAGGCTGGTCTTGAACCTGTGAGCTCAAGCAATCCTCTCACCTCAGCTTCCCAAAGTGCTGGGATTATAACTTTAGTGGTACAAACAATGTCTTCTTACATCAATGAATTGTATAGTGGTGAAGGCTGGGCTTTTACTGTACCTGTCACCTGAATAGTGTACATTGTACCTGATAGGTTCCTCCTCCCACTCTCTCCACTTCCGAGTCTCCAGTATCCATTATACTACTTTGTATGCCTTTGAAGACCCATAGCTTAGCTCCCACTTATAAGTGAGAACATGCGATATTTGGTATTCTGTTTCTGAATTACTTCACTTAGGATAATGGCCTCCAGTTTCATTCACATTGGTGCTGAAAACATTACTTCATTCTTTTTTATGGTTGCATGGTATGCCACAGTGTATATATACCACATTTTCTTTACCTACTCATTGATTGATGGGCACTTACATGAAAATTAAACAACATGCTTAAATGACCAATGAGTCAAAGAAGAAATCACATAAAACATAGAAAATACTGTGAGATAAATTAAAACAAAAATACAACATAGCCAAACTTATGGCATACCTGAAATCAGTGCTTAGAGGAGCACATATAGCTATAAATGTTTACATTAAGATAGATAAAGATCTCAAATCAGTAATCTAACTTTCCACCTAAGGTAAGTAGAAAAAGAACAGTCTAAACTCAAAGCAAGCAGAAGAAAGAAAGAAACACTAAAGTGAAAATAAATAAAATAGGAAATAGAAAAACAATAGAGTCAATAAAATGAAAAGTTGGTTCTTTGAAACAAATTTTTAGCTACATTTATTACCAAAAAAAGGAGAAGACCCAAATTTCTAAAATCAAGAATGAAAAAGGGGACATCATCACTTTATAGAACTAAAAGGGATTATAAGGGAATATTTTAAACAGCTGCATGCCAACAAATTAGACAGCCTAAATGAAATGGAAAAATTTCTAGAAAGACACAAACTCCTGAAACTGACCCAAGAAAAAATAGAGACTCTAAATCAACTTATAACAAGTTCTAAAGATGGAATGGTTGTGTCTCCCACCCCTCCACATTTGTGTGTTGACACTCTCATCCCCAATGTGATGGTATTAGGAGGTGGGGCCTTTGGGAAGTAATTTGATTTAGATGAGGTCGTGAGGGTGAAGCCCCATGACGAGAGTAGTGAGGACTCTCACAAGAAGATGAAAGGATAGCACTCTCCACCATGTGAAGATACAGCAAGAAGGCATCTCTCTGCAAACTGGGAAGAGAGCCCTCACCAGGAAGCAAATCAGCTGGTGCTTGGTCTTGGACTTCCCAGTCTCTAGAAGCATGAGAAATAAATGTCTGTTATTTAAGCTATCCAGTCTATGGTACTTTTGTTATAGTAGCTCGAACTGACTAAGCTAGCAAGTCAGGAGATTGAATTAGGAGATAACTGTCTCCTTCCTTCAGAGGGAGCAGCCCAAGAAAGTAAGATGGAAGTGCGTGGCATTTTTAAACCTAGTCTTAGATGTCACACAATGTAAATTCCTTCATACTCTGCTGATTGAGGCAGTTTCCATGGGCTGTGCAGGCTCAAGGAGAGGACACAACCTTCTCCGCTCCCTGCCCCACTTTAATGAGAGAAGGATCAAAGTTATTTGGTAAGAGGAGTGTATAAGTGAATATATTGTGGAGGTCATTTTTGGAAAATGCAATCTGCCCCAGCAAACACATCCGTAAACTGTATTTAAAAGGAAGCTGTAGTTAGCTCTTTAGGAGAGAAGAGGCAGAAGGATGGGAAGGCAAGGAGCACAGGTGTGTGTGTTGATTAGTGGTCTAGTTTTGGGACAAGTCGTGAGCAGGGTCGTCTAGTGTTGCTACCCAGGCTGGGCTTTGAACAACTCTGGAAGCCATTATGGTTTACAACGTGAATGGGATTGTGAAATGTGGCCACCTTGGGGGGTTCACAGATGTTTATTATTAAACACATAGTACTTACTATAAGCCAGGCACTCTTACAATTAATCCTCACACCAGTCTTGGGAAGGAGATGCTGTTGTTTATTATTATTATTATTATTTGAGTCAGAGTCTCACTCTGTTGCCCAGGCTGGAGTGCAGTGACTCGCTCACAGCCACCGCAGCCTCGACCTGCTGGGCTCTGGTGATCCTTCCACCTCAGCCTTCCAAGTAGCCAGAACTACAGGTGCATGCTACCACGCCCAGCTAATTTTTTGATCTATCGTAGAGATGAGGTCTCACCAAGTTGCCCAGGCTGGTCTTGAACCCCTGGGCTCGGGCAATCCTTTCACCTCAGTCTCCCAAAGTGCTGGGATTACAGGCATGAGCCATCACATCTGGCCTGATGCTGTTAAGTGTTATTTTCTTTCAGAATTGGAAAGTAGGGCACAGAGGGGTTAAGTAATAGAATGCTATAATTATATTATAATATTATAATTTAAATATATGAAAATCAATATAATTCATATAATATATTTTAATGTATAATTAAATTATAATATAATATCTAAAACCATATAGAACTATATATTAAATTGTAATATAATATATTGAATTATTTATCATATCACAATTTAGCATATATTTTAAGACAATAAGTAGTAGGACAAATAATTTATTTTTAAAAATAATAAATAAAAGAAAAGTAAATACACAAAATAAGAGAGAAGACAAAGACTAGTATAGGTTTTAGTCATTCAGGTAGTCACCAGCATTCTAGGGTCCCCAAGGGCCATTTCTGGCAGTGTCCTGAGACACAAGGGCTCTCTAGAGAGAGTAGTGTCTCACCACAGTAGACTGCACCGGAGGGCTGCTTCATTCATAACCATTCTTTCTCCTCTGGGACTAGCAGGGGTGGCTTCTGGGTGGCTCTGTTTGGCTTCGTTGCTTATCAGAGAACACCCTGACCCTGACCACACGGATGGCCGTCTGACCAAGTCAGCCTTCTCTCCCTTCTTTCTTTTTTTTCTTTTTTGAGTTGGAGT
>NW_007246666.1:284994-297527 GCF_000164805.1 Carlito syrichta | reverse complement strand
TCTTGCTGCCCAGGCGGGTCTCGAACCCGCGGGCTCAGGCAATCCACTCACCTCAGCCTCCCAAAGGCGCGGGATGACAGGCTGAGCCACCGAGCCTGGCTGAAATATAATCTTTCGATCACTGATAACTCTGTATTATAGCACAAATGGAATTATACTGTACCTATTGTTTTGGCAACCACCACCTAAGATAAATATAGTATTATGAGGCAGTTCTGCTCCCAGGTTTGCAGAAAGAAATAAACATTGGCAAGGTGAGGGGTTGAATGGGAGGACGGACAGAAGCCCTTGTTCCGGCAGAACAAGTTCAGCAAGAAGACAAATTGTGAGGCCGGGCGTGGTGGCTCAAGCCTGTAACCCCAGCACTTTGGGAGGCCGAGGCAAGCGGATTGCCTGAGCCTGAGGGTTCGAGACCAGCCCGGGCAACTTGGCATGACCTCGTCTCTACAATAGAAAGAAAAGAGAAAAGAAAACGGGTTGTGTCTGGGGCAGGGGTTTAGCTTATCATTCTGGAAGGCTACTTTTGAATCGCCTGTGAGCTCTCTGAAGATTTCGTTTTCTCCCAGTTCTCCAGGAAACAGACTAGGGCCAACACCTGTCCTTCCCCTGCAGGCCTTGCCCACGGAGAGCGGCTGTCCTGTGCCACTCGTCAGGTGGCGAGGGCGCCCTGCTGTGCTGCTCTGTGGGCTTCCTCGTCTTCACCTTCCTTCCTGCCCTCATGAGGTCAGACATCTGGGATGGGGGATGGGCGGGCATAGGCCTCAGCCTCCTTCCCTTGTCCGTGATGATAGTAAGTCACCCCCTCGGTGTCGGGCGTGATGACAAGCACTTTTCATGTGCATCGTCTAAATGACTCGTCCCACAGCCCCTGATGTCAGAAGAGCCCCTTTACTGGTGAGGAAACTGAATCTCAGAGAAGGAACAGCAGCTAGAAAGTGGCAGAGCCAGTTGGACCTGAGTATGTCGGACCCAAATTCCTTGTGTTTAACACTTCTTCATGCAGAAAATATGTTCCCTCAAAACGCTCCCACATCATTCTGTTTCCTTTCCACCTGACCCAGGATGGGGCCGGACTGAAGGATGACCACAGGTTACAGGTGAAGCTGACCAGCCCCAAGGTTTGGGATATTTAAGACACGCGAACAACAGCAGGTGTGTGAAGTGTAGACAGTCAACCCGGAAACCCAGGCTGAAGCACTATGGGCGGATCCACTGAGGCAAGGAAGCTTGGGAGAAGCAGGACCACCTTGTGCTTTAAAACCGCGAGGCAAGTCTGAATCCTCCCACACCCATCAAGGCCTCTCCCACCGCAGGATCGGGTTGGAATAACCTCCCCAACGCTGGCTGGGAACATTCCCAAGATGCCAGGCCACTCCAGGCTGCGTCCCTGAGGAAGCCGACCCTGCGGCTGCCTCTCCTTTCCGTCGTGGAAAAGTACAGGCGGCACCGGTGCCTGTCAAGCCTTCAGGCGAATGCCTGCCCTCTGGACTCACCAACTGCGAGCCCTGACTGGCTTGTCCTGGGTCCAGGGCTGGAGGAAAATCGCTTCCCAAAAAAGCAGCTTAAAAAAATGTGCAAATGTCTGCACAGAGTGGGGGCGGGAAGTCTTCTGCACAAGCTTATAGCTGGAGACTCTACAGCCCTTCTGTGAAGGCCGGGAAGGAACGTGAAACCCTATCGCCTGCAGGAGCAAGATACCGTATGCCTTCCACTCTCTGCCCTGCTCTGGGAAGGGGTCAGGGCTGCAGACCGCGCTGGAAGATCCCAGGCTCTGGGGAGGCGACTTCCCATGCCGGGGGTTCAGCTGCTGGGCCAGCAGGGATCCCTGGTCTGATCCTCCCCGGGAGCTCAGTGGAGACCAGGACCGTGCATGCGTCTATCTCCACACGGACATTAGGGTCGCCCAGGCCTTCCAAATCGAACCCACTCTCTGTTACCCCTCCCTCTCTTCCTGCCTCTCGTGGCGATGCACAGGTCTGGGTATGATCTCATTTGACACTCGCAGCAAGTGAAGTCTGAGGCCTGTGGTACGAGACGGGAGGCTAAGGCTCAGGGTGGGGAACTTGTTCGCCCAGGGTCCCGGAGACCCCGTTCTCCTGTGAATCCTGGGTTCTTGCTGTCAGACCATGGCCTGCACCATAGTCTTGGACCTCAGACGCCCCAAGGGTCCCTGCAGCTGTTATCTCAGAAGCAGGCAGCTCTGGGGAATGAGCACCAGTTTGCCGTCAGGAGGGCCTGACCTTCTGCGGCCTGGTGGCTGGTCCATGGTTGGTTTATGGATCATTTGAAGGATTGAACGGGTGGCCTTGGGCAAGTCACTTCGCCTCTCTGTGCCTCAGTTCCTCACTGCACAATGCAAGTGTTGAGCTGGACGCCCTCTGACGTCTAAGCCCCTTCTCGTTCCACAGGGTTGAGTGTCTATCCTTTCCTTTCTGACCAAATCCAAACTCCTTAGCTCTGCCAGTGAAGCCGTGCCCTTCTCAGTCCACTCATCCTCACTGCCCAGCACAGATTCTGCCGTGAGCCTTCCTGATATCCACCCTGCCCGGGCGGGGTGAGCCGAGGCAGGGTCTCGACAGGGTCCGAGGCCTGTCCTGCGCCCACGTTTCTGCACAGAGCCCAGGCTGGGTTGCCCGCCCCGGGACGCCTTGCAAGGTCTTTGATTCTCTGCACAGTCCCACTTTGGGAGGGCAGAGTGAGGCCGGGACTCGGGTGAGAGACTGAAACATGTGGGTGAAGGTTTATGTGTACAGGAAAATCAGGGCTTTAGCACTGGGCACAGGGATGGGACATGTGGGTTGTCGGTCACGGCGGGTGGCAGAGGAATAGTAGATAGGGGGTGAGGATGACGAGGACAGGGGAAAGTGCTGTGACTCTCACTCTGGGCTAAACGTCTTTAGGACTAGATCGATCGATTCGGGGATGTATTTCCTCTTTCTGGCCTCAGATGCCTGGGTGTTCTGTCATTGGACGATGGTATGGGGCATCGAAGAGGCAAGTGAGGGCTCTGACAAGGGTCGGGACGCCAGGCCCCTGGGCACCTGATGGGCTTGAGGGTCCCCGAGGGGGGGTTTCCACCCTGCCTGGCCAGCCGGAATCGGTCTGCTGGTGCTGGTGGCACAGGGAGAGCAAGTAGAAACCGACGTGGGGCACAAGGAGGGCCTGGCACCGGCCTGAGGGTGGGGCCCCATCTCTGTCTGGCCCGGAATAGTCTCCGTCCGTTGTGCGGAGATGGTGGAGCGGTGGGTGGGCGGGGTGGCTCCGGGCTTTCCCAGCCCAGCCACCATGTTGGAAATCCCGTTAATTAAATTTACAGTAAAGGTTTTATGGGCTTTCCTGGAAGCTTCTCATGATGGAAACTCTTGTGCTGGCAGTTTGGTGGCTGGTGTCTGGTTTGCTTGGGAGAGGTTGAGTCAGGCCCGTCTTGATGGAAAGTTCCTCTGCCTGGGTCACTCGAGGGAAGCGGGCTGCAGGCCTGAGTGGGCCTGCCAGTTTCTCGGAGACGGCAGGCTGTCCTGCAGCGTGGTCCTGAGTGGGCCCTAACCCGTTTCCTCTCTGACTGTCCTCTGTAGGTTCTGGACATCTGCTCTGTTTTTTTGAGCTGGAGTCTCATTCTGTCACCAGGCTGGAGTGCAGTGGCACACACCCGGCCACCACAGCCTTGACTTGCTGGGCTCAGGCGATGCTTCCGCCTCAGCCTTCCAACTAGCTGGAACTATAGGCATGCGCTACCGTGCCCGGCTTATTTTTTGATTTACTGTAGAGATGAGGTCTCACCAAGTTGCCCAGGTGGGTCTCGAACCCGCGGGCTCAGGCAATCCTCTTGCCTCGGCCTCCCAAAGTGCTGGGATTACAGGCTTGAAAAAGTCCCCCCGTTACTCAAGCTATTTTCATTGTTTTACACATATTTGAAAAGCATGAGATGCTGATCCACTGAGCAGAAACAAACCCATGCCACAAAAATGGATTTGCTTTTTGTAAACAGCAGGAACACACTACTTGCCACGCCACGTCTGAATTGAGAGTCTTTCGGCCCTGGCATAAGGTGTCATCTGCTGCTCCCTTGCTGCCTGAAAGGGTAAACTGAGGCAAGTGGGCTGGTGCTGGTGCCAATGTCACGGGAATAATGCAAGATTACAACAAGGAAGAAAGAAAGAAGTAAAGTTTGTTATTCACCTTTCACAGATGCGATAGGGGGCCAACACTCAGAGGCAAGTGTGGCATCAAAGGACCAAGAACTGGGTATATTTAAGGGCCTTTGGGGTAAGGGAATTTAGGCCTGGAGGAATGTCCAGGGCTGCAGGCCTTTGGTGTTGATCGTAGCCACATGGGTCTTGTGGTTGCCAGACATTAGCATCTCATGCCTCCAGGGGTAGGCTAGATGGGGGGAGACGAGGGGAGGGGGTTTTCCTGCAAGAGACTCGTCAGATGTTTGCAATCCACAAACGCCCTGACCAAAAGGTGGTCTATTATCATTTCTATGGCTCTGTCCATGTCTTGCATCCGATGGAGATTTGCTGAGGGGGTGGGGATAGGCCGCTGCTTGGCCTGCAGTGCAATGTCTGCATGTTTCCTAAAACCTGCCTGTTGGAAATTTATCTGTCTAACCTGTGCTAGATTCAAAGCGTGTCGGGGTAAAGTCTGAGCAAAAACGGCTATGCTGAGGCAAAAAGACTACGCGAAACTGAGTTTATCCTCAATACCTCCTTTCACTGCCCTTGGGAACTTCCTTTCTCTGGCTTTCCCAACTTCCGCTTGGTCTCTCACTCCCACTCTGCCATGTTCTCCACACAAGCCTCCCGTTCTAACCCCAGGAGGCCCGATTTCATTGGAGAGAAGAGCAGGACCTGTGAAGAGGACCAGAACCAGAAGCCCAGTGTGTGAAGGTGGCATCTAGGTCATGTTGAGGCCTTGAGATAGAGACTGGTTTGCCTGTCGTCAGCCTCTTTGGGCTGTTCGTGGGACGATTAGATCCTGTAGTGCTGCGCTTTCTTCTCCCGTGTACTTTTCATGTAAGCATTTAGATTGCTGGTGTTCACAGGGACATTCGTAAAATAGAACTTGCTACTTGGTTTTCAAGTGACGGTGGTGAAATCAGAATCCATGAAGCTATGCATGTAGGGCACTTGGAGGATAATTCCCCGATCGTAATTTCAAGCCAACTGTGTGTCAGGATATGGGCTCCACATTGGAGAAGCTCTGGATTTTAAAATAAGCAACCACTTAGCTTTGTTTGATACATGATATATACACCCCCATGAGAGTTTGTGTCTTGCAATTTCTCCCCACTGTTTCCACCATGTACAGTTGGGCATGTCTGTCCTAGATGGTAAGCCTGGAGGCATTCTGAGCTGCACTAGACACAGCTATCTGCCTCACCATGATGATGATGGTGACAATAACACCGCTTTACTTTTTTTTTTTTAAACTGGGAGTCTCACTCTGTCACCCAGGCTGGAGTGCAATGGCACAAGCCTGGTTCACTGCAACCTTAACCTCTTGGGCTCAGGTGATTCTTCTGCCTCAGTCTCCCAAGTAGTTGGGACTATAGGTGTGTGCCACCATGCTCAGCTAATTTTTTGATTTTTTTTTTGTAGAGATGAGGTCTTGCTTTGTAGTCCAGGTTGGTCTCAAACTTCGGGTCTCAAGCAATCCTCTCACGTTGGCCTCCCCTTGTGTTGGGATTACGGGCATGAGCCACCGCACCCAGCCTAGATTTATGATTGGACTTCACTTTTGCAGTACTCCTGGGAGGTAGGAATGCCTAATGGAGTGAGTAGCTGCAGCTGAGGGGAGACTGCCCAAGGACACAGCTGGTGGTAGTAGCAGGGCTCAGTTTATGGATTTAACAAAAGGTTTTCCAGAATGGTCTCCTCTCCACCTCCCTCCCACCTCTTCCTAGACTTTCTTTTTACAATGTACTCCTGAGCGCCTTTGTTCTGGGCTTATCTTGAGCCCAGATGGCTCAGTTTTCCATGTGGGCTATCCATAGCATGATCTAGAACACAAGAAAGGTTTTTTCCTCAGACTCCACCCCCCAGACCTGGGTATTGTGTGAATTCCCTGGGGATGCAGGACTGTGATCCCTGGGACAGGCTCCTGCCTCCCTAAGGGAGGTCAGGGCAGAGGAGCCCCACTGAGGTGAGCAGGTGACTCTTTGTCCAGGGGTCTGCAGGGCTATCTTCCTTTAAACAGTGGGGGTCAATCAGTCATTTCTTTTTCCCTAAGCGAATTAATGTGTTTATTCATTCATTTTCTGGGTTGCACAGAATGTCATATACAGTGCTTTGTCATATCTGGGAAAGGTGAGCACCTCCTAACCTAAGGACAGAAAGAGAGAGAGAGAGAGAGGGAGAGAGAGAGAGAGAGAACCATAGCAAAAATAGATTTAAATCCTGGTTCAGTGTGGGCAGCAGGATTTCAACAGAAGGCTCTTGGGGAATCCCAGGTATGCAGTACAAAGAGCCTAACCTGAAGTCATCCGTGGAAAGCGAAAGGAGGACTGAGTCTGAGTGCATAGGATGTGGCGGTTATCTTATGATCGATGCCACCTGCACTCAGAGCCCCTTGCTCTCAAAAACAGCCCAGGGCTTTTATTTTTGCCCCAGACTGGCCCTGATTGCTCAGGACGTCTGACCTAAGAGCGACCCAGCTGTAGGCTTGCCAGGGCCTCGTTTGAAAAGATGAGCTTGGCCAAGCCAGGTTCCCCTCACGTGGTTCTGAACCAGAAGACACGGAGAGAACGGGGTGGCAGATCACGAAGCGGGAGGGGACAGCAGTGCGGAGGGATGGTGGCCAGCATGGGCACACGGAAGCTGGTGCTCTGAGAGGCAGGGGCTGGGGCAGGGTTGGGGGTGATAGTGGGGGGGCGAGGGGGAGGGGTGGTGAGGGGGCAGGCATGGGAGTGGGAGTCACAAAGGATGTAGGGAGCCGTTCAGGGGTGAGAGACGAAAGAAAGCCACGGAGTCCTGTCATCCCGGGGTGGAACAGCAGCTAGAAGGTGCACCAAGTCCTGCTCTCAAGGGCCCGGGAGCTTCTGCCCAACCGAACCAGGCTCCATGTGCTGCTCCCTCAGGCCAGGCAGTTTGGCTTTCCCTGGGTTCCTGGGTCTGTGCATCCTTCACCAAACCCCCACGACTGGAGGAAACATGGGTTAGTCTCCATCTCATGCAAACAGAGCATAGTTCGCTTGACCTTAGAGACCTTAGAGACCTGGAGAACGGAGGTTGCAGAACAGATGGGCTCAGGCACACGTGAGTCTCTTGGCGTGGATGTACCTGCAGGCCCAACTGCAACACCGGAGTCCTGCCAGCGTGGAGCAAGCAGGGGGCTGTGAGGAATGCTGGGGTAGGGAGTCCCGGGCCTCAGGGAGGAAGGCGCTGCCTCCCCTGCCTGGAGGTCCCGTCGGAAGAACTCCTGGGTCATGGCGTCGAAAGTGCCACTTTCAGTTTCCTTCAGGATGTGGATGCCATTTAAAGGCAAACTATTTCCTAAGACTCGTGCCCAGAAAATGATTCATGGGAGAATAAAATGCCGGTCTCTGTGCCCGGCATGAGGCAGTGCGATGCTGTTCCCCGAGCAGAGGCATTGGCCTGCTGGGCAGCAACTCCGTGCAGGCCCCAAAGGCCATTTCTGGGCGGTGCTCACCTCTGTCTGTTCAAGACATCAGGATTCTTTGAATGCCCGTCCCCTGTGTCACCCGTACATATTCTTGTGGGGCCTGTCACCTATGGTTTTGGTTGTAGCACCGAGAGGCCGACGTTTGTGTCTAGGGGTGTCTTGCTTCCCTTGCTTTCCTGGACTGGGTGAACTTCGGCAAGCCATGGCCGTCTCCAAGCCTCTATTTCCTCATCTGTCAAGTGGAAGCAATGACATCTGGTGATCAGCAGCAGCGACCTGCTTCTCTTTTGGGGCAGAGACTAAGCACCAATGTTTGAGAAAGCTTTGTCCACTCTGAGTTGTGGTGCTCAGTGAGGAGCTGATGCTATTTTCTTCTTGTAAGAACTGTTCTTCGTAAATTTGGGTTTTTTCTGAGTCGGGATCTCTGTCGCACAGGCTGGAGTGCAGTGAAGCCTCGACTTCCTGTGTTCAAGTGATCCCTCCGCCTCAGTCTCCCAAGTAACTGGGACTACAGGAGCACGCCACCACGCTGGGCTGATTTTTAAATTTTATTTTATTTTTGTAGAGACGAGGTCTCACTATGTTTCCCAGGGCTGGTCTTGAAACTCCCTGAGCTCAAGTGATTCTCCCACCTGGGCCTCTCAAAGTGTTAGATTATAGCTGTGAGGCACCACACCTGGCCTAGTTTTTTTATGGTCCTCTCACAGTCCCAATCCCAAGACAGCCCCTGCTGAGCAAGTAGGAGGAGCTCGATAAATAATTGTGGAATGTGAGCACTGTGGTTCTCATCTTTACAAATTCCTTATTATTGTTTATTTGGTGCTGCCAGAGAACTCACCCACTTGCGATGCTGACAGATTAGCACAGGACACACTGACCACAGGAAGGCAGCAGAAAGTTACATAACTTGCCAGTGGAGAATAAACACCAGTTGCACATAAAGGTTAAGTGCATTTTGGAGGTTAGAAAAAGTGATGAGTCAATCATGGAGGTAAGAAAGTAGCTTGTGGGGACAGCTTTAAGATACAGATTGAGGCAGGGTGGGGTTGGGGAGAAACTGCTCCCTGTTTAGTTCATCTAAGAAGACCTTCCAGAGAAAGGGGATTTTCAGGAGCAGGTTGACCTCCTAGGAGGGCAGCATGGGCTTGGTGAAGAGATGGCCAGAGACCATTCCAGGCACACGAGGGCGGCTTCTGTGGGCTGAGGTGATGAGATACCGTCAGGGTGGCTCACTCCTTTTGATAGCTTGAAATGGCTAGAAGGGCGTGTGTGTGTGTGTGTGTGTGTGTGTGTGTGTGTGTGTGTGTGTGTGTAGATGACAGGGCAAGAGGAGGACAAGGCACCGACAGGGAGGGAAGGAGAGAGGAAGGGGACGGTTTGATGAGGGTGACGAAGAAAACACGAGATTGGTAACCTGCAGGTAGGAGATGTTTCAGCTGGAACCCGTAGAGAGATTTCTTTACACTGTCGCCAAGAAAGTTGTACTCAGCTTTGTTGGGATTCAGAACCTGGAATTGGGGCTAGGTTAAAATCAGAGGAAGGGATAAAGTTAGGGGTGAGGGCAGGTAAAGAAACCAGATTCCAAGATCCACACCATTTCCAGACCACACTCGAATTTAGGGGAGACTTGGCCTAGCACTTTCTTGTTTGAAGATGTATCATTAAAAAGGAGCTTTTGCTTGCTTGCTTTTCACTGTGGAGGACTATTGAAACCCTCAAGTTCCCATTTGCTCTACTCAGAAGTCCTAACACCGTTGCAGGGCTTCTGTGTGTGCCCATCCACTTGGGGGTGAGGAGAGAGGACAGGCCTTCCCCTCGTCCAAGCCAAACAGTCCAGGGCCACTTCCTGGCTTCCCCTGCTTCCTTGGATCCTGCAACCCAGACATGATCTCACCAGGGCCACTCCCTGGAGGAAGGTGGGGAAGCACAGGATGATTTCGTCTCATTTTCCAGATGGAGAAACTGAGGCAATGAGCAGTAAGAGGAACTGAATGAGGATGAGCTAATGAGCTAGCCATAGAGCTAAGAACAAATTGGGCTTTGGCTCAGAGTGACAGCCACTGAGGACAGTGAGTAGGGTGTGTGTGTGTGGGGGGGTTCCCCTCTGATCCTGGATCTTCTGAGGGACCATGGAGAAGACATACCTTAAAAAGAGACTCCATTTCCTAAGAAAGAATGTGTGACGGTGGGCGAGTTACATCACCTTTGTAAGTCTGAGGGCCTCATCTATAAGTGGGAAGTCATGATAATAACTACTTTGCTGTATTGTTGTGATGGTTGTGGAGGTCAGGAACCTGAACATCAGATCTAGTTTCTGACCCCCAGAGAACACAAGAGCCATTTGGCCACAATGCCTGCTTGGTGGCGTTTGCGTACTGACCTGAGACCCCTTTTGGTTGCCTGGTTCCATGGTGGAGACACGACCCCGTCAGCCTAGACTCTGGCTAATCTAATGTGATCTGTGTCCTGTTACATTTGCTTTCCCGTTTATATTATGGCTGTGGGGAAGGAAGCTAGCTTTGAGTTTTCTAAGTGCTCGATGGAAATGATTCACCAAATCCTTCTCTCAGTCTTGAGAACGGTGTTATCAAAGCTAGGGTCTGCATGCCCTGAGAAATCGTTCACTGAGCGGCAGAGGGAATCAGGACTGATTCTTTAGAACCCAAATTGAGGAGACCACAGGGCTGCGTGTCGGCGAGACCACACTCCATCTCTCATCTCCACTTACTCTTCAGTTTGTTGTAAGACTAGACGTGGTAGCCATTTGGTGGGGCTGGCCACAGCCTTCTTGAAGCTCTCTCTTTTCTGGCTTCAGCTGTTTTCTGGGTCTCTTTCCACATCAGTCTCTCTCCTTAGTCTCCGTGGGGGTGACTCTTCCTCTGACTGCCTCTCAGAAACGAGCTTTCCCTAAGGGTCTGTCCTCAGATCTTTGAGAGATCTTTTCCCTTCCAAATCCGCAGATTACTGCCAACCCCCAAATCAGTTCCCCGTTCTTCAGACTAAACAGTCAATTACCAATTACCTCCCGGAATTTCCTCTTGGTGTCCCTGGCAGACACAACCAATTCTGCATGTTCAAATTTGAACTCACCATCTTTCCTCCTAATCTCCTTCTTCTCTATTCCTGGTTTGCAGAAGGACATTCCCACCCAGCCGGCCTCCTCAGCCTGGAGCAGGGACTTGGTCGAGACCCTCTGACTCCTCTCCCCCCACACCCCGTCGGTCAGCGAGTCCTGGAGACCTTCTGTCCAACACATCTCTTGCCCCTTGCTGTCTCCTTGTCTTGATCCTAATTTAGGCCCTCGTGTTTTTCTGGCCTCCAGTCTTGTTTCCCTGCAGTCCAACTTCTGACCCCTTTTCCGGAGTGATCCATTTATAAATCTGCAAAGTTGATTTAGGCCTCTGTGGCTTCCTGTCGTCTTTAGAATGAAGGCGGCCCATTCCCCGTGATCTCACCCTATCTCCCTCTCTCCAGCTTCCTTTCTGGCCACGACCCCCGACTTCTCTCTCTCTCTCCAGAGGGGGCCAGGGCAGCTCCGACTGGCGCTCTCCCGCCGGGCGTGCCCAACCTCCCCTTGTCCTCGGCTCGAGGGGTCGCCTTGGTGGAGACACGACCCCGTCAGCCTAGACTCTGGCTAATCTAATGTGGTCTGTGTCCTCCACCTCCTCTGCCTCTGCACGCTACCATCCTCAGCACGCACATCCTCCATGACTTTCCCAACTCCTTCACCCAGGCCGAAACCCTCTTGAGAGTGGTGATCGTGTCTCAGTCACATGCCTCCCTGGTGCTCAGCATGGCTTTCAGCACATAGCTGGAGTTCAGCCGGTGCCTGCTGAATGAACGCCCGGAGAAGGTCCCGGATCGACCTAGACCCCAGGGGTGGTGAGTGCTTGCTCCTCTCACTAGAGGGCACTCTTGTCGTGTGCTTGGTTGGTGACCGCCTTCAGCATGCCTCCCCCTCAGATAACCCCTTGTGAGCTACACTCCTGTTGTGTGGCAGAGCCTGGGTTGAGTTGCCCTTCCTGGGCTCCCGCCCCGTCTTCGGCTGTCTCCTTTATTTCTCTCATCACCCTTCCCTCGCCTCACGTGCCCCCTGGATGTACACCACCTTCACCTGTGGCCAGTTCAGAGCTTCCCTTATTCCTCGAGTGGCAGCTAATAAAATCTTAAATATCTCGAGCGAAGACACGAGTAAATGAGCAGTTCTGAGGGGATCCTCCTCCTGTTGACAGAGTTGAGGCTTGCCAATTGTTTTTAATGCCTTTGAGTCACATGGGGCAGTTTAGTGACCCGGTGCTGGGTATATTTTTGTTGGGAGGGATGGGGCTGCCCTCAGGTCCCTAATATCACACCACATGCTGGCCTGCCGGTGAGCACGCCACTTGCAAAACACCAATGGACAGAGTGTAGTGGCCCCTCTGAAAGTTAGTGTCCAGTGCTGAACTGGGTTGTACTTTTTTTTTTTTTTTTAGAAAATGTTGTAAAAGGAATGCATTCTTTGGCTTCGTTCCACGGTGCTGTGTGTCGTGAAACCACCCTTGAATTATTGTACTCAGTTCTGTGCATCTTTGAAAAGACACTGGGAATTATCCAAGGGTAATATCAAAGAAAGGTAATATCAGGATGGTGGGGATTATGGGAGCTGCACTGGAGGAGGGTCCGTTGAAGAAATGGCCGTGTAGACTGAAGAAGAAAAGATACTGGAAAAAAAACTGGGATGTCTTCCTGTCATAGGGATGGTTCTATTTTCACCAGCTTATAATAATGGATTAAAAAAACCCAGTGTTTTCAATATCAAGGAAGCTCCTGGAACTTCTTTTGTGGAGCAGAATCTGGGGAGTGGGGTAAGAGAGGAAACGACAGAAAATTAAAAAGCAAGAGAGAGCCAGGCTCGGTGTCTCAGCCTGTAATCC
>NW_007246666.1:274428-284853 GCF_000164805.1 Carlito syrichta | reverse complement strand
GGAAGGCTGAGGCGGAACGCCGGAGCCCAGCAGGTCGAGGCTGCGGTGGCCGGGAGCAGCCATTGCACTCCGGTCTGGGCGACAGAGTGAGACTCCAACTCAAAAAAAAAAAAAAAAAAAGCAAGAGAGGCCAGGATTACCCCCCCTAGTTAGCCATGCCGGATGGACTGGGTGTTAGGGTCACACACTCCCAGTGGGGCCTCCAGAATTTTAGGTCAGGGCCCCTGGGGGTATGGGTATCTGGTGTGTGATTCGATGCCACATGAAAGATGCAGAGAATTGCACAGAAGTTAGATTAGAGAATACAATTTATTTAGAAAGTAAATTGGAAAGAGAGAGAAAGAGGTGATTCACCTCCCCAAAGTAGGGGAGGTGCCCAAAGCTAGGAAACATGGCCTGCCATAGCAAGGTGATGGCAAAATGGTTGCTTGTGGTTGAATCCTTTTAACCATTTCCCTTGGATGGGGGAAGGTCATTAAGGTGATTGGGTGGTGGTCCGCTTCACCTCATCACGAAGGGGCAGATAAGCGCAGGTACTGACGTCAGGTGATGGACAGCAGGCAGATGGGTGGGTTGGTCACATGATTGCTGCCATGGTATGGTCTGTCTGTGTCACAGGGCACAAAAGGCTGATTAGGTTAACTTGGGGGTTTGGGCCTGGAGGGGTTTTTCAGGCAAGAGACCTGTCAGACGTTTGCAATTCACAAACTCCTTGACCAGAAGGTGGTCTGTTATCATTTCTACGGCTCTATCCTTGTCAGCATCTGATGGAGATTTGCCGAGGGGGTGGGGTAGGTTGCCACTTGGCCTGCAGTAGAATGTCCGAACGCTTCCTAAAACCCGCCTATCGGAAATTTATCTGTCTATGTCTAACCTGTGCTAGATTCAAATCGTGTTAGGGGTAAAGTCTAAGCAAAAATGGTTATGCTGAGGCAAAAAGACTACACTAAATAAGTTTATTCTAAGTCTCTCGGTGTCCCTCCTTTCACTGGGGCACTGTGGAGAAAGGCTGCATTGCTTGCAGGCTTGGCTGGGAATGGTCACAAGAGAGGGAGTTTTAGGGGTGTTTGCACTAAATAGGAGATCCAAGAATAAATATGGGGAAAGAGGGTTATAAGACATTGTCTGTGGCTTTTATTTGGTTGCCTTTTAATCACCTTTAAGAATTTCCAGGACATTTTTTGAATTGCACGCTCACCTAATCTTGGTTGTCAGACACTTTTATTTGCACGAGACCATCAAGGCAGGAATACAAGGAACTCTGGGATTATACGGGCTAAACAAAAAAGTGTTTTCAGACAAACATCCAAGAATAGGATGGGTTCTGTTAGGATGAGACCACAGGGTTTGGGCGAACATCTGTCAAGGATGTAGGGGTGTTCTACCCTGAGTGGAAGGTTGTAATGGCTTCTGGGATACCTTTCCATTCTGAGATTCTGTAACTTCATGCAAACAACAAATTACTGGACAAGTCTGCATGGTCCACCTTCTTTTCTGCCCTTCCCATTGTCTGATGTAGAGTTTGGGAAAAGTTGGGACTACGTAAGGGGATGATGGGTCTCTAACCTACTCTGGACAGTTCTTTTCTGGCCTCTCCTTTAGCTCTGGGAGACCCTGGTTCCACTCCAGAACATTGAGGGATCATCTTGTATTGTTGTGCATACAATCAGAACAGATAAATAAAAGCGCAGATGTTTAGCTCAACACACGTCTGCTGAGGGCATTCTTCATTGATATGGTTGGGATATTTGCCCCTTCCAAATCTCAGGTTGAAACTGGAGCCCCGGTGTTGGAGGTGGGGCTAGTGGAAGGTGTTCGGGCCACGGAGGTGGGTCCTTCATGAATGGCTTGGTGCCGTCCCCACAGTCATGACTGCATTCTCACGCTATGTGTTCCCATGAGAGCCGACTGCTTAAAAGAGTGTGACACTTCCTCCGCTCTCTCTTGCACTCCCTGTTGCCAGGTAACATGCCCCCCCTCCCCCATCTCCCCTTGCCTTCCACCATGAGTAAAATCTTCCTGAGGTCCTCACCGGAAGCAGATGTTGGCACCCTGTCCCTTGAACAGCCTGCAGAAGTGTGAACCAAAGAAACTTGTTTTCTTTATAAGTCACCCCATCTCAGGGATTCCTTTAGGCAACACAAAGTGGACAAATACGTATGTCCGGGTACATAGCATGCTAAGGTGTTCTACGTCCCCGGTTCTGGGAGCGAGGGACACAAGTGTCCCGGAGACACAGATCTTGTTTTTGAGTGTTCATCATCTGTAGGAGAGAGGGACGTCGAAACCAGTGATGACAGTCTAGAGTCCCAGGCATGGATGGAGATATGTGCAAGGAGGGAGCGACGCAAGATGCTGAGGTGGCTGTCCTTGAACTTTAAAACTTTAAAACTTTTAAAGGGCGACTAGGGGTCTCCCGAGTGAGCAAGGGTAGGGAAAGAGCATTCCAGGAACCAGCAGTAGCATGAGCCCAGGAGCCACATGTGAGGCCAATGAATGCACTAGGGCGTTGGGGCCGAGGAGGGGTGGGCTGGCTGGAGCCTGAAGGTCTAGTTAGTTATGAGGTTGTGTGACACGAGACTGTCCAGCTCTGAAGGGTTTTGTCTTCTGTGCTAAGAAGCTTTAGCTCCCTCCTGCAGAGGCGTTGGATTTGTGAAGCATTTCAATCCCGGTCCTTTTCGGTGAGGATGGCTTGGAGATGTGTGGCTGAGTGTATTCGAGGGGTCCCCCCAAACCTGGAATTTATTTTATTAAAAAAATCGTGCATTTATTCTTACATGTTTACATTTCACTCACCTTGAACGTACTCTCCATTTGATGTAATAATACAGCTATCGAGACGCTTCTTCCACGGCTCAAAACTGTTTTTGAACGTGTCGCTTTTGATACCCTTTAGTGCTTCCGCCGTTTTTGGTTTTGCCTCTTCTCCATCGGCAAAATATTTCCCTTTGAGGATTTTTTTCATTTGGGGAAACCAAAAAAATCGCTCAGGGTAAGAACTGGGTGAAGAGGGAGAGTACGGCATGAGGGACAGGCCCTTCTGGTCAAAAGATGCTCAACACTCAGGGTGATGAAGCCCCCGTCACAAAATGGGCAAACACGTTCAAAGACTCTCCAAGGCCAGGGTCGGTGGCTCAGCCTGTCATCCCGCGCCTTGGGAGGCCGAGGTGAGTGGATGGCCTGAGCCCGCGCGTTCGAGACCCGCCTGGGCCACTTGGCGAGACCTTATCTCTACAATCAATTAAAAAATCAGCCGGGCGTGGTAGCGCGCGCCTATAGTTCCAGCTACTCGGAAGGCTGAGGCGGAAGGATCACCGGAGCCCAGCAGGTCGAGGATGTGGTGGCCGGGAGCAGCCACTGCACTCCAGTCTGGGTGACTGAGTGAGACTCCAACTCAAAAAAAAAAAAAATATTATTGAACCAGGCATGGTAGCACACACCTGTAATCCCAGCTACTCAAGCAGCTAAGGTGGGAGGCTTGTTTGAACCTAGAAGCTCAAGTCTAGCCTGAGCAAAATAGCAAGGCCCTGTCTCTATTTTAAAATAAAAAATCAGCCGGGCTCGGTGGCTCAGCCTGTAATCCCGCGCCTTTGGGAGGCTGAGGTGAGTGGATTGCCTGAGCCTGCGGGTTCGAGACCCGCCTGGGCCACTTGGTGAGATCTCATCTCTACAGTAAATCAAAAAATCAGCCGGGCTTGGTAGTGTGCGTCTGTAGTTCCAGCTACTTGAAAGGCTGAGCGAAAGGATCGCCGGAGCCCAGCAGGTCGAGGATGCGGTCACCGGTAGCAGCCACTGCACTCCAGTCTGGGTGACAGAGTGAGACTTCAATTCAAAAAAAAAAAAAAGAATCTCCAAATAAAAAGTTCACTGAAGCTGAATGAAGCTTCTCACAACACTGCCTGGTACACCGATGCAAATGGGTTCCTAGATCCTAGTGGAGAAAGCCTGTATTACAAGGCTCCCGCCCTCTAAAAAAGAATTCCGGTTTTTTTGAGTCCTTCTTGTACTCATGTGAGTGCATATATGTGATTGTGCATGGTCCAGATGAAGCTTGTTGAAATGCCCAGGAATGTGAGGGGTCTTCCCAAGCAGACAGTGTCACTATATGTTTCGAAGTCAAGCTTCTATCCCCAAATTGTTTCTCTTGTGGAATCATAAAATCATTTAGCTCAAATTTCTCATTTAACAGAGGAGGAAACAGGCTCAGAGACGGACAATCCCTTGCCCAAGGTCACACAGTTAGAGATTTGGTTTCTTGGCTCTTGAACCAGTGCTCTCTTCATGATGTCATTCTGCATTCTTGCCTTGACATCCACAAGAACTCTTACTCCTTCTTTAAGGTCCAGGGCAAATGTCACCTCTCATCTGGAGCAGTTGCTTATCTCAGTGACTCCCCCAGACAAAACAAATTATGTTTTCTCCCTGTTTGCACAGCACCTGATATGGCAGATTTATTCCTGCTGCTTGAGTCTGCAAGCTCCTTGAGGGAAGACAATTTTTCTGTCTGCTTCCGGGTTGTAGCTCCAGTGCCTGGCATGGTACCTGGCACAGAGTAGTTGTCGGCAAAATGTTTTTTGAATGACTAAATTGGTGAGTGTATGGATCAGAAGTCTGACTCTAAGTCCCCCCATGTAGATCTATTGTGAGGTCCTTGTGGCTCTAACGGAGTGCATACTTTTCTTACTTTATGGTGGCCTGTACTTGTGTCCTAATCAGAACTGGAAAGCTTTCTATGTGTTTCTCTCCTCTGTAGCAAAGTGAAGGTTGGGACTCTGGGTTCACAGCTCCTTTGCTATTTCTCTGTATTATGTTGAACCCAGGAAGTTAATTTCTCTTGGACACTTTCAGCCTGGAAGATTTGTGTGTGTGTGTGCATGTGTATGCAACTAAGTTAAAGCTAGTCTCACAGTTTAGATTTCTTTTGGGTGTTTGAGGAAGCAAAAAATTCCCTTGCTTTTTAAAAAATTTTATTTCTTCCTTCTCTTTCTCAAATTCCATGCTTGTTTAATCTTGTTTAAACAATTAGATTCTTCTTAAGAAAGCCAAAATTGGAACAACTTTGGAGAGGGGCTGGGGGCAACACTTCGGCCCCGCCAGCATGTCTTCTGTCAACCAGACAAGCCTTCCAAGGCCACACCACCCTGACTGTGCCCAGTCTCATCAGAAGAGCCTTTCCCAACCCGGCTCTTCTGCCAAGGGATTAATACCTTGTAATAAAGCACCCTGGCTCTGCCTCTCCAAGGGGTTAGCTCTTTCCAACGGAGATCATGTGTTCCTTGTTTAAGGGAGAACGATTTCTCTTTTTTCTTATTTTGCACTTGATTAAAAATCCTGGGCCTGGTCCAGGCAAAGCTGTGAGGCGATGATCCCGGGGCCTAGGTGGATGCCATGTGAGAGTTTGGCCTGAGCAGAAGAGACCCCTTGGGTTGTGGATGTGTGGATACCTCCTTCCTGTTGTGGCTTCATTTTTGCCTGAGCCTCAGCATCCTGTCAGCTGGCAGCTCTGGGCGGGCGCTTACGCAGCCCCGAGGCCAGGGGGTGTTAAGTAGGAACAGAAGTGTCTTCCTGGGGCTCAAGGAAGTCCGAGGACAGGGGAGCTAGGGAGAAGGAGCCATCTGGGAAGCTGATTTCAGAGAGTGACTGCAGGGGAAGAGAAAGGAGCGGCATTTGTGGATGACCTTGCCAGTGTGAAAAATGGGGCTAGGCATGTTTGAAATGTCTTTTCATTTAGTCCTTGTAATGGTGATCATCATATCTACTGAGCACTTAGCTTACACCAGGCATATTACATACACGATTACATTCTGTCCTCAGAATGCTCTCCAGGGAGCACTTCATATTATTTCCACTTAACAGAAGTGGAAACTGAAACTTGGAGAGGTCAAATGAAAGAAGCTGCCCAGGGATGGGAACCAGACTGAGCCCCAAACCCTGTGCCCTTCCACCAAGTCCACCTGGGCCGGGGGCTGAGGCCTTGACAATCATGAGAGTTTTTTCAGAAAGCCATAAAATAGGGCCTATTGAATTTCCTCAGATGAGCAAGCAACAGTTTCCCCAGCAAACAAATGATTGTATTCTATGTCAGCATTATTAAACCACAAGCAACCCGGAGCCACAGAAAAGCCAGCTGTGGAAGGACACACTCATGTTCATCTCTGAGTTTTTTTCACTAAGAGTTTCTACTCATTCATTTATTTTGTCTTATGCTAGATCGTTCTGGCTAACAGGCAAGTGGTAACAGGCACTGAGGGTGGAGCAAAAATTTATGGGAGTCTACAACTAGGAAAGTCTGTATGTTTACATTTTTGTAGTGCCCTGGGTGGGGGGGTCGATGATAGGTAAGCAGCGTACCCTTCAGGCTGCGTCCAGAGCACCGGCCTCCACAGAGTCACCGATTCTGAGCCACGCTGAACATGAATGAGGAAATCACGTGCTTGTGGGGGAAGGGATGGTACCAAAGAATGGATCTTTCTTTTGAGCTCTGAAAGATGTTGCATGCCATTTTATGGGCAGACAGTTTATCTTCCATGTCCTTTTTGCTTAGGTTGCTATCAGATTGATCTGAGATGCTTAAGTACACTCTCAGGCCGATGAACTTGGCCTGCATGTGCTAGGGTAGGGGTGGAGGTGGGGAGCTGCTATTTGCCTGGAATTTTACAAACAGCTGGGGTTGGGGATGATGCCTTAAGTGCACCCAGAAATCCCATAGTTGGTTATCAGCTTCTTGGAAAGCTCTCCAACAGGCTTGCTTACAGACCCTCGTTTCCTCTAACTTGCAAACATTCTCCTTCCACCGAGAGAGAACAAGAGCACTCTGGCGAGTTCCTCACTGGGGCTTGGAAGGCGTGAGCACCACGATTCCCGCAGTGTGGAAGGCCGAGGCTCTCTCTGCTTTGCTACTACTGCTAGGCTTGATGCCCTGTTCACAAGACCTGCAGCTGCCTCCCTTTGGATGGCAAGGGTGGGTGCATGGGTTGGGTGCAGGCATCTCCAACGATGCCAGTACATTGCTCCAGATCACCTCTGCTAAGTCTCTGCAGTGAACAGGGACTGGGCTCCAGATGGCAAGGCACTAATGAAATGATTGTGCCACACTTTGCGCTCGTATAAAAGAACAAATGTTAAATAACAACAACAGTAATAGTAATATGATTTTGGTTTGGGGCCGAGGCCTCTGAATTTCAGAGATGAAGCGCATATGGAATGCATTCATAGCTCTCTATAAAGTCTTATAAACTGATTGGGTTCAGATGAGAAACATTTGTCAGCAAAGTTCCCATTACAGGGTGGGGTGGGGTCTGGCTTAGGCTCTTACTGGAGGGGCTGCCTTAGGAGACAGGATGCTATTGTTAGCTGTGATGGTGGGAAAGGTCCTGCAGGGAATTTTCTTTATCCTCAGGCACGCTCCAAGCCAAGGAGGGGTTGAAATGGCTTACATGGTTTGTTTCAGTCTGTTGTACAGAAGGTGTGATGGATCAGATAGGAAATGCTACATATTCAGAAGGAGACCTATTCAAGTTATAGGCCACAAGAATTTCATATTTCAAGTTCATCCCCATAAGGCCCTCACTATTCTGTTGCCAGTAATGGGATGTTGACTTTGGTGAGTTATTGTAGGTTTGGGTAATCTAAAAGACCATGCGTGATGAGTTCCAACATACTGATGGTTGGTTGTGGTAAATTGTGGTCCTGTTTGGGTGCAGTGTGCATAATAACCAAGCCCCCATCATTTTAGTATTTGGGCTGGGCACCCCTTAATGATAAGATAAACCACCATGTGGCTATGTTTTTTTTTGTTGTTGTTCTAGAAACAAGAGAGCTGAAGGTTTTCCCAAAGGGCTCTGTCCCTGGAGTTTTCTGCTCCTCTGTGGTTTGGCTTCCTCACTTGGGTGGCCCTAGTGGTCTGCTGTTTTTATCCAATTTCCTTGCTTCTATTTTAGTCATGATCTCTACCCTTCATTGTTGCGTGTTCTAGTGGAAATTTTGCAAATATTTGAAAACGAAATGGAGAGGGTTTATCAAATAGAGATGCTCGCCACATTTAGGAAGTAATTTTAACATATGCAGGATATTTACCAAGCCAAAGTCTGTTTTAAGCAGGTTTCTCCTTTGTGACATGAATTGGTTTTTTAAAAGTTTTCTTTTATAAAACTCAGCTTTTGTGGAACTTCTTAGGAGTGTGGGTAGAAAAGAGACCTTCGAAGAGCCAGGAGAGAAAGAGTGTTGGGACTAGGGGATAGGGAAGGAGGCAACACTGGAAAACTGGACAACTAACGGTGGGAACATGCACGGATGAATATTATAACAACTGCCATTATCATCAGAAAATTGTCATCATTGATACACCCGTATCTAAAAAAGCCTACAGACTCTACCAAAAACCCCTTTGATTTAATAAATGAATTCAGTAAAGTTTCAGGATACAAAATCAATGTGCAACAATCTGTAGCAGTTTTATACACTGACAACAATTCAGTTGAGAACCAAATCAATAAGGCAATTCCATTTACAATAGCTACAAAAAAAATCTAGAAATATATTTAAGGAAGTGAAAGATCTCTACAAAGAAAACTACAAAATAGTGTTGAAAGGACTTGTAGATGGCAGAAAATGGATAACTATCCCATGCTCATGGATCAAAATAATAATATTAAAATAAGCAGAGTATCCAAAGCAATCCACAGATTCAATGCAATCTGTATCAAAATATCAAGATTATTTTTCATGACATTAGAAAAAAGCAATCCTAAAATTCATGGAACCAAAAGAGAACCCCAATAGCCAAAGCAATCCTAAGCAAAAAGAGCAAAACTAGAGGCATCACATTACCTGACTTCAAATTGTACTATAAGATTATGGTAACTGAAGGAGCATGGCACCAGTGTAAAAAAATAGACATATAGATCCGTGGAATAGAAGAGAGAACCCAGAGACAACACCTCTTTGACAAAATTGACAGGAACATAGAACGAAGAAAGGACACCCTTTTCAATAAGTGGTCCTGGGAAAATTGAGTATGCTCAAGAAAAAAACTGGACCCCTATTTCTCACCATATACAAAAACAACTCAAGATGGATTAAAGACATAAATGTAAGACTTGAAACTATAAAACTACTAGAAGAAAACCTCCTCCGGACATTGCTCCAGGCAAAGAATTCATAACTAAAACCTCAAAAGCACAGATAACAAAACCACAACCTCAAATAGACAAATGGAACTTAGCTAAACTAAAATGTTTCTGCACAGCAAAAGAAATAATCAATGGAACGAACAGTCTGCAGAATGGGAAAAAAATATTTGCGAATTGTTCATCTGACAGGGGACTAATAATCTAGAAGTTACAAGGAACTCAAACAACTCAACAACAACAACAACAAACCCTTAATAATCCCATTAAAAAGTGGCCAAAAGACATTTTTCAAAAGAAGACATACAAATAGTCAAAGGCATATGAAAAAAGCTCAGTAACACTAATCATCAGAGAAATGTACCTTAAAACCACAAGGAAGGTATCATCTTACACCAGTCAGGATCGCTGTTATTAAAAAAAACAAAGAATAACAGATGTTGGCAAGGATGTAGAGAAAAGAGAACTCACACACTGTTGGTGGGAATGTAAATTAGTACAACTTCTGTGAAAAACAGGATGGAGACTTCTCAAAGAACTGAAAATAGAATTACCATTCAAACCAGCAGTCCCACTACTGGATAGCTACTCAATTGAAAATAAATTATTATATCAAAAAGATGCTTTCACCTGTATGTTTATCACAACACTATTTACGGTAGCAAAGATAAGATAGAAAATCAATGTGAGTCCACCAATGGATGATTAGATGAAGAAAATATGGCCTATATACACAGTGGAATAATATTCAACCATAAAAAAAGAATGAAATCGTGTCTTCTGCGGCAATATGGATGGAACTGGAAGCCATTATCTCAAGTGAGAAAAGTCAGACACAGAAAGACAAATACCACATGTTCTCCTTTATAAGTGGAAGTAAATAATGTGTACACATGAATGTAGAGTGTGGAATGACAGACAATGGAGACTTGGAAGGGTGAGGGACTGGGGGATCATGAGAAATACTTAATGGGTACAATGTATGTTATTTGGGTAGAGGACACCCTAAAAGCTCTGACTTCATCTCTATGCAATCTATGCATGTAATAAAATCACACTTGTATCTCATAGATTTACATAAATAAAAAAAGAAAATTACAATCATCAAGTGTTCATGTATGTCATTAATAGGACAAGGGGTGATTGATATGCTCACATCTAAGAAAAGAGACAGGTAAGCTAGTGTTTCCCATCTTACCAAAACAGGAAGCCGGGCTCGGTGGCTCAGTCTGTAATTCCGTACCTTTGGGAGGCTGAGGTGAGTGGATTGCCTGAGCCTGTGAGTTCGTGACCCGCC
>NW_007246666.1:267944-274408 GCF_000164805.1 Carlito syrichta | reverse complement strand
CTACTTGGAAGGCTGAGATGGAAGGATCGCCGGAGCCCAGCAGGTCGAGGCTGAGGTGGCTGGGAGCGGCCACTGTGCTCCAGTCTGGGTGACAGAGTGAAACTCCAACTCAAAAACAACAACAACAACAAAAAACAAAAAATAAAACAGGAAGGCTTCCTGGAGGAGATGAGGTATTTGAAATGATGGGTGACAAGAATGCTGGCTGAGCAAAGAGGGCAGTGGGGCTGGACGTCTCCCTGTGTGGGCTGTCCTTTTTCTAGTCATTGTTTGAATTTTTACTACCTTTGCTAAGACTTGGTCTAGTTCAAATATTCCAAAGCAGTAGGTGAGCTTCAGCAGAGAGTTGTGCTAAATTCTAGCAAGGCAAGCTCTACCTGCACAGCGTAAGCCACCCCCACCCCTGCAGACTTCTGACCTCTACTCTGAGTCCCAGCGGTGTGTTTCACCATTTCTTGAACTTCTCCAACTACATGTCCAGTCAGCGCTGCACATTTCAAATGTGCAAAATAAAAATGTTCTTATCAGTCCTCCCTTTTTCCTCTCCTGGCGTCCAGCTTTACTCTGAAATGCATTTCACATTCTTCGTGTGATTTTCATTCCTATCATCACCACCACAAACCCCTCTTGAGACCACATGACATCACAACGAGTGCATTATCATGACCGTATTTCCATCGCTCCACCCCACCTTCTCTTTCCTCCCATGATCTGGAGCTAGAATAGCTTCTTGCATATAGTCCAGTTTAATAGATGTTGACTGAGTGCTTAACATGTGCACAAGGTCTGGCACTTACAGGCCCACGATAAATGTGTTTTGGATTATGCCAAATGGAACTGCTTTTAAGATGCACACAATCTCTTTTAGAAATACAAATATAAAGTCATCAAACAGAAATAACTGAATAAAGGAAGGGGAAAGGTTTATACAAAGGAAAAGGAAGAACTTTCCAGGCAGTATGGGACAGCGGACAGTGTGCAGAGTCACTGCTAGTCAGTGATAGACTTGCAAACAAGTGCAATCCTGTAAGCACTGGTGACCAGACCTTGGGAAAGTCATTTGCCATCTCTGGAGCAGCGTTTTCTCATTTATGGGGTGATCCTTAAGCACTAGATCATCACCAAGGTCTTTCCTAGGGGATAATTCTTGGATTATTTTGCTGCCTTTTGGTTATTTTCCAGCTCTGTACAAGGGCTTAGGGTTGGGGTGATGATTAATGGTTTAGTTCTGAAATAAGCAACTCAATAACATACATGGACCTCTGGGTACTTGAGACAGTGCACAGCACAATAGGCGTGCCAATTTATATTGAACCAACAGACAGATGCTCCAGTCATATGTTCCTGTAGGCGTTAGTCTGCATCAGCATTCTTGAGAATGATGCTGGTGATTGTAGCTGGCTATCAACATGGGTGTTTCTGTAAGATCCCCAGCCTGGAACAGTATTTAGCCACTACTCCTGTGTTACTGTAAGAGTTCATCTTATTCTTTACTCTCAAATACGAAAGTTCCACTAGTATCCTTGTTTATGATGCTCTAAGCAGCGCCTCAGAAGCCCCAGGCACTGCACCGTGCTAGCTCGTCCGATAAATCCTGGGATGTGGATAGTTGAGGTCACCAAGCTGTGAGATGCAGAGAGGCTGCTAGCACCCTGAACACAGGCTTCTGGAAATTTGTTTCCAGAGTGTGCATTAACGCAACTGTCATAAGAGAAATTATGAGATCAAAACAACTCCAACTTTAAATGTTGCTTCAAGTTGTGTTTTAAATTGGCTGATGTTGAGGACGTGGCCTAATTTCCCTTGCTTATTAAATGCCAAAATATTAGTTTTGATGAGTAGTACTATGGGTCTGGAACTCATCTCAGGAAAAATAAATCTTAATCCTTTTAATTCTTCCCAAACCTGGGAAGAGTTATTGTCGTCAAGGAAAATAAATTTGGTCAGCCTAACAAGTCTAGGAAAAGTTAGTTTTGGTCCCAAGATAAGATTAATAAAAGGAAATAATTCATATGCATTCTTTGCTCTTCCAGCCAAGCTAATTTGCTCTCAGCATTCTCTCTCTCCACTCAACTTTCTTTCTCCTTTGCATCTATCAGGTTTTGACTCTTCTTTATCAGGACGTGAACCTCACCCTCCCTCCATAGAACTGTGTCATCGGTATCCTCCCAAATGCATTCCCTTTGGAAGTTTTCTATTATCAGCCCATCCCATTAGAAGATCACACAGTTGTGTGATCGTGGGCATGGCTCTTAACCCCCGTGTCTCATGATATGTTTAATCTTTGAAATGAAAGGGTAGAATATTAAGGACTCTAAGAGCTATGGCTCAAGATGTGGAAATGTGTATGTGTTTTCCTTCTTGGTAAGAGCTAGATTGCAGGTTCAGATACAAGGGGAATGGTAACAGGTCTGTAGCTCCGCTTGAATAGAAATAAAGCATAGAAGCCGGGCTCGGTGGTTCAGCCTGTAATCCCGCACCTTTGGGAGGCTGAGGTGAGTGGATTGCCTGAGCCTGCGGGTTCGAGACCTGCCTGGGCAGTGAGACCTCATCTCTACAATAAATCAAAAAATTAGCCGGGCATGGTAGCGCACGCCTGTGATTCCGGCTACTTGGAAGGCTGAGGCTGAAGGATCGCCGGAGCCCAGCAGGTCGAGGCTGCGGTGGCCGGGAGCGGCCACTGCACTCTAGTCTGGGTGACAGAAGAGACTCCAACTCAAAAAAAAAAAAAAAGAAAGAAAACATAGAAATACACTTCCATTCCTCTCTGCAAAGCAGATTGCCCTTCTCTTTAAACTAATGTTATTTTTATTCTTCCCAATATCCATCCTACAGGGACAGGGTCATTTTGATTCTTCTTGCTCTTATATGCTCACTTCTCATTTAAGATTGTTGTGGTGGGAATTGTATTATAAAACTGAACCATACAGAATTGCCTTGCTTTCTTTTCTTGTATGACTCACAGCAGCCTTGACCTCCTGGACTCAGGTGATCATTCTGCCTCAATCTCCCAAATAACTGGGACTATAGGCATACCACATCTGGCTAATTTTTTTTTTTTTTTTGAGTTGGAGTCTCACTCCTTTGCCCAGGCTGGAGTGTAGTGGCGTGCACGCTCATGGCCACCCCAAATCAGCCTTCTGGGCTCCAGCGATCCTTCTACCTCAGCCTTCTGAGTAGCCAGAACTACAGGTGTGCGCTACCATGCCTGGGTATTTTTTGATTTATTGTAGAGATGAGGTCTCACCAAATTGCCCGGGCTGGTCTCAAACCCGTGGGCTCAGGCAATCCACTCTCCTCGGCCTCCCAAAGTGCTGGGACTACAGGCTGAGCCCCCAACCCCGGCCCCAGCTCTTTTTTTAAATTATTTTTTTGTAGAGATGCAGTTTTGCTATGTTGCAAAACATAGCTGGTCTCAAACTGCTAGGCTCAAGCAATCCTCCTGCCTTAGCCTGCCGAACTGCTGGGGTTACAGGTGTGAGCCATTCAACCCAGCAGAATCAACCTTTGACCAACGGACAAACTTCTGTTCATCTTCCCAGGTTTTGCTCCTGTAAGAACTTTATCTCAGCCGGGCTTGGTGGCTCAGCCTGTAATCCCGCGCCTGTGGGAGGCTGAGGTGAGTGGATTGCCTGAGCCTGCGGGTTCGAGACCTGCCTGGGCAGCGAGACCTCATCTCTACAATAAATCAAAAAAAAAATCAGCTGGGCGTGGTAGCGCGCGCCGGTAATTCCGGCTACTTGGAAGGCTGAGGCGGAAGGATCGCCGGAGCCCAGTGGGTCGAGGCTGCGATGGCCAGGAGCGGCCACTGCACCCCAGTCTGGGCGACAGAGTGAGACTCCAACTCAAAAAAAAAAAAAAAGAACTTTATCTCTGCAGTTTTCCCTGATCTCTTTGTACCTCACGGTACTAGTGCTCCATGAGGTCAGGTACCAGTAGGAAACAGATGGCACCCCGAAACGGTGGACATGAAGGAGAGTTTAATGAGGGCTTCATTTATAGAGATGTGATCAGAATGAAGGAAAATTAGCAAGTGTTGTTGAAACACCTGGGGCTCTCAACGGCAGGGAGCCATTGTCCACCAGAGGCGGGAAGAAGCAAGAGGAAGGAGGGATTACTGCAACCCAGGGACAGCCACTAGGAGAGCCAAAGAGAGGCCTGTACTTAGGAGACGTGGCCACCAAGAGAGAAATGCAGCCACTTCCAACCTGCAAGCCGGCAAGGAGGAAGTCAGGGATGAAATACCCTATTCTTTCTCTCTTCTTGTCATGTCATTTCTGCCGCTGGCTCCCATTTGCCAAAGCCAACCAGAAGCGAAAGGGCAAGAATCCTACTGTCCTCACAGGCCAGCTTCCCAGGGATGGAACAGGATGTACGGGGTCTGCAGAGAGTCAAGATGCCTCTCTGTCAGGAACTGGCTGGAGGAGAAGTTGGTCCCCTAACCGCCAATTTTGTTTTATCATAAATTCCCATTTGCATTTTAAAGAAGAAGAAAAATCTGGCAGAATTAGACAATTTATGCTTTGTGAGGGAAGCTGGAGCCTGGAGAATGTTTCAAGAGAAATCATTCAGATTCATTTTTTTAAAGTGAGAAAGTATTTCAAACATAGAAAAGCACAACAATTATAGGATAGACACTGATGTCACCGCCACCAAATTAAAGCAGTTCTTAATATTTTACCATATTTGTTTCAGATGCTTATTTAAAGACACAAAACGTGTCAGATTCAACCATAGATGTCTCCCCTAAATTCTATCATTCTTCCTTCTCAGAGGTAGCCATTTGCTTGAAGCGTGTCACCTTTTCATAATTTTGCTACACATTCATAAGAGTTATGCATTGTCTTGTATGCTTAAATGTATATACATGACATCCTATTCTACACATCGTTTGCAACTTTTTTTTTTTTTTTTGAGTTGGAGTCTCACTCTGTCGCCCAGACTGGAGTGCAGTGGCCGCTCCCGGCCACCGCAGCCTCGACGCGCTGGCCTCCGGCGATCCTTCCATCTCAGCCTTCCAAGTAGCCAGAATCACAGGCATGCGCTACCACGCCCGGCTGATTTTTTGATTGATTGTAGAGATGAGGTCTCGCTGCCCAGGCAGGTCTTGAACCCATGGGCTCAGGCAATCCACTCACCTCAGCCTCCCAAAGGTACGGGATTATAGGCTGAGCCACCGAGCCTGGCTCCGTTTGCAACTTTTTTAAAAAAAACAAACTGTATTTTTGAGATTTATACATGCTAATAAATTAGATCTGGTTCATTCATTGCAACAGCTGTCCTTTGTATGACTACATCGTGATTTATTTGTCTATGCCTATATTGATGGAGATTTAGGTTGGCCCATGTCTTTTCTTTTCTGTTTGCTAATACAGATAACGCTGCATTAAACACCTTTGTCTCTGTGTACTATGCAAGAGCACCTCTGAAATGTATATCTAGAAGTGGAATTGACAGCCCACAGGGAATGTGCATCTTCAACTTTATGGCTGGTGCTAAGTTATCGTTCAATTTGGTTGCACCAATTCACAAAGCTGTGGCTCAAAAGGCAAAGCATATGAAGTCCTCTTCGTGGCTGTCCAAGAGGGTGGAAGTCCCCAAAGGTGTTATTTCCAGAGAGGCTGGGGCAACCATAGCAGGCCACCAGGCTACTGAGGAGTCCTGTCCAGTGTTACCCAGAATGCTGAAGTGCTTTGGTGGGTGCGTGTTTTTGTGTGAGTGATTGGGTAAAGGACTTGGGCATAGTGGCGGGTGGGAGGTTCTTTGACCTTAGAAAAGAGAACCATCCATGACCCAGCTGGATAAGGGCTTTCTAAATTTCTTTGTTTCTTCCTTCCTGAATAGAGAGCGCCACTAAGAAGTCCAGCCTGGAGTATTCCGGTTTCTTCTTTCCTCCTGTGGGATCACTATACTTATGCTAATCTGGTGCCACTGATCTGAGAGGTGAAGAGACTTGCTCACCATGTCTCCTTGCAGGCCCTCGGCTGGGCCAAGGCAGCTTGGCTGCTGTGTGCCAAGTAGTTTGGCCTGGAGAAGCTCGAGCCAGTTCCTGGGACAAGAGGCAGCAGTGACTGATCATGTATCTAGGAATCTTAGGGCTCCTTCAGATAAAAACAATCTTTGCAGAAAGCAGTGAAGATTGTGTAGCTTCCTGTAAACAAAGCAAGAGAGGCCACTTTATGGTTTCTGTGTTTTGAAAAGAGGCAAAAAGCAGCAGCTGATTATACTCTACATTTATTTTGCATGTTTTTTTCTGTGTGCCCCAAACACTTTAGTTTGTTTTACTGTTAAGCAAAGGAAGATGCAGATTGTTTTTAAGAACCTACAGTTTGGGGGTATTTTTTTTTTTTTTTTGAGTTGGAGTGTCACTCTGTCGCCCAGCCTGGAGGGCAGTGGCCGCTCCTGGCCACCGCAGCCTCAACCTGCTGGACTCCGGCAATCCTTCTGCCTCAGCCTTCCAAGTA
>NW_007246666.1:266922-267924 GCF_000164805.1 Carlito syrichta | reverse complement strand
ATTGTAGAGATGAGGGCTTGCCAAGTTGCCCAGGCGGGTCTCGAACCCGCGGGCTCAGGCCATCCACTCAGCCCAAAGCGCAGGATTACAGGCTGAGCCACCAAGCCCGGCTGGGATATGTTTTAAGAAGAAAAAAACCACTAATATAAAGTTAGGGTCTTGGTAAAACTGCCTCTGCTTTGGTGACACTGGGAGGGAGCAGGAAGGGAAAGGGTGTCCACGGAGGTATTGCCGGTGCCTGACAAAGGCAGTGAGCCCAGGTGGTGGGGAAGAGGGTGGACAAAGGTGGGTGAAGGCTGATTATTAGGGATACATCAGGTGGGCCCAAAGCCTAGGAGATGATGTGTTGGGAGGGAGTGTGTCTGTGTCTGTGTCTTAACAAGAGTGAGAAGGGAGCATGGTGGAAAACCTGGCAGAGAGTGGCATAAATGATGAGAAAAAAGAATTAAATGTTAAAGGCAAAGTCTATGCCAGATGAAAGAAGGAAAAAGCTGGAGGCTGGGGCGATCCTGTGGATTCCACTGATTGGCTTGGCTGTTAATAGAACCAACATGGCCAGTGGTGCAGACAGACAGACCAACGCTGTACTAAAGTTCAGAGAGGAAATACAAAGAAGCCTAAGGGCCTCCTCTCTCATACCCTTTGCATACAGGAGAATAAAATCGACCAGGAGTGGGGATGGCTGGCGCAATACACCATTTGGGTTCCCACCAGTGGTTCACATATCTCTTTGGTTTACAGACAGTCTTCAAAAGCTGGTTATTTGCACTCAAAAACAGACAGATGGGAATATACGGACAACATTTTGCATGAAGTGTCAGGAGGGGCAAGGAGCGTTGTCCAACGGTGAAATCTCAACTTTCCAGGAGAATTCTGGTTCTAGAAGAACACATGGGAGTGGCTGAGCTTTCCTGGAGAACATTGAAGGGGGACAGAAGATGCTACATTTATTTATTTATTTATTTATTTATTTATTTATTTATTTATTTATTTATTTATTTT
>NW_007246666.1:248632-266902 GCF_000164805.1 Carlito syrichta | reverse complement strand
CTGACTGGAGTGCAGTGGCCGCTCCCGGCCACCGCAGCCTCGACCTGCTGGGCTCCGGCGATCCTTCCTCCTCAGCCTTCCAAGTAGCTGGAACTACAGGCGCGCGCTACCACGCCTGGCTGATTTTTGATTTATTGTAGAGATGAGGTCTTGCCAAGTTGCCCAGGCGGGTCTCGAACCCACGGGCTCAGGCAATCCACTCACCTCAGCCTCCCAAAGGCGCGGGATTACAGGCTGAGCCACCGAGCCTGGCTGATGCTACATTTATTAACAGTCACACTGGGATGGTCATTTCCATAAAATCATCACATTAAGTTTCTTCATTGAATCCCTTCAATGACCCTATGAAGTAATATGATTATTCTTATTTTATAGATGAGGCATCTGAGGCTTGGAACGTTTCCATCATTTTTCTAGTGTTACCATGTTGGTCTGTGGTAGAGCCTGGGCTCTTCAGTGGCACCTGATTTCCAGCTCTTGAGAAAGTGAGGATGGTCACAGGAGTTTACCCTTAGTCTGGGTCTGGTGTAGCAATGAAACGCTCTGCTTCTGGGTCCTTTCTGTTATTTGTAACTTTGCACACAGAACAAGAGGGACAGGAAGGTCAACATTTGCCTATCATAGCTAGTGTTTTCCTTGGAGATCCCTCTGGGAGAAGAAAGTTTTTTCTATGTACTCAGGGACAGGATGGGTGCTGAGAGACTAATAGTGGAAACTTTATTCTGAGGGCATATGATATGCCAGGCCCTACTTAATTAATGTGTTTATTTTAAACTTTTTATTTGGAAGTATAGTACACATATAGAAAAAGACATATCACAAAAATTAATGTGCTCAACAAATTATAATGAACCAAATACCTCTGTAACTTCCACCAAGGTGAAGAAAGAGAACAGTCACCATTCCAGAAACCTCTCTCATGCCCACCCTTCTGTCTCTACACTAGAACCTTCCTCAAAATTAACCATTACTTGACTTCTAATGCTACAGTTTAGTTGTGCCTGGACTTGAACTTTATCTAACTAGAACAGAACTTTTTTCTTCTGTTGTTAGGTTTCAGTCATTCATTCATGTTGTTAAATGTGTCTGTAGTTTATATATTTTCATTGCTGTAGAGTATACCATTGTGATATATCCATACATATATATATATATATATTCCTCACACATTATAATTTGCTTATACATTTTACTGTTGAGGGGTATTTAGGTTGTTTTCAGTTTTAACTTTTACAAATGAAGTCACTGTGGACCTCTTTGACCATGTCTCCTCGTGCTCATATGTATGTATTTCTGTTGGGTATGTGCCTGGGTTACAGGATATGAGTATCTTCATCTTTAATACTTAATGCCAAAATATTCTCCAAAGTGGCTGTACCAATTTATGCAACCATTTTGGAGTAAATTCTGTCACTCCAAATCCTTATCAGTACTAAAGATTTTTAGTCTTCTTAATTTTAGCCATGCTAGTGGACATATAGAGCTACTGTCTCACTGTGGTTTTATTTTGCATTTCCTTGATGACTAAGGAAGTTGAGCAACTTTTCCTTCTTATTGGCCATTTGAGGAGTATCCTTTGTGTTGTGGCTCATTCCTGCTGCTAAAACAGAAATACCTTAGATTGAGTAATTTAGGAATAATAGAAATTTGCTTCTCATAGTTCCCAGGGCAGGAAAGTCCAAGATCATGACACTTACAGATTCATGTCTGATGAAGGTTCACTTTCTGTTCCAAGATGGTGCCTTGTGACCACAGGCTCACAGGTGGAAGGGACAGATGGGCAAAAGAATCTAGCTAGTTCCCTTGAGCTCTTTTATAAGGGTACTAATTTCACCCGGGATGGTAGAGTCCTCATTACTCAATTACCCACTAAAGGCCCCGTCTACTACTGTTGGCACGTTGTATCTTATGTTTCAAAATATGAATTTTAGAGGGACACATACATTTAAACTATAGCACTTTGTAAAGTGTCTGTTCACATCTCGTGTGTACTTTTCTACTGGGATTTTTCTTACTGATTTGTAGGAGTTCTTTATGTATATTCTGAATGTACCACTCTTTGTCAGTTGTATAAATTACTAATACTTTCTTCCACTTTGTGATGTGCCTTATACTCTGTTAATTTTGTCTTTTGGTGAACAAAAGATTGCTTTACAATATTTACTTTTCCAAGCTATAAACGTGGATTACTCTTCCATTTATTTATTTATTTTAATACATCAATTTTTTTATGGCTGATGCATTTTTTTCCTCCTATTTAGGAAATGTATTCTTCCTCACAGTCATAAAAATATTCTTATACTAATGTCTACAATTTTTATTTTGCCTTTCACATTTAGAGCTATATACTTCTTGGAACTGATTCTGTGTATGGTGTGAGACAGGAGTTAAGTTTTTTTTTTCCATATGGATATCCAATCATCTCAGTACTAGTTATTAAAAATATACTTTTTCCACTACTCTGCACTTCTGTCTTTGTTGCAAGTCAAGTGTTCCTATACGTGTGGATTTCTGGAAGTATTATTTTATTCCATTGGTCTGTTTGTTTATCCTTTTGCAAATACCACTCTTAATTTTTGTGGTTTTATAATGCATTTGATATTTGGAAAAAAAAATTCCTCTTTGTTTGTCTTTGTCAAGTGTCTTTGTTACACTTGGTTTTTATATTTCCATATATGTTTTGGAATTAGCTTATTGTGTTCCACCAAAAACATCCTACTGAAACTTTTATTGAAACTGTGTTGAATTTATAGATTGGTTGCAGAGACTTGATTGCTTTACAATATTTACTTTTCCAAGCTATAAACATGGATTACTCTTCCATTTATTTAGGTATTCTTCAATTTATCTCAGTGATGATTTATATTTTTCTCTGTGAAAGCCTTGCACATTTTGAATTTGAATAATTTCTAGGTATCTGATTTTTTAATGGTTTTATAAATGGTGTTCCCTTTTAAAATTGAGGTTTAACTTATAAACAGTAAAATCTTAAGTATATAATTTGATGAACTTTGACAATAGTATACACTCATTTAACCCAAGGTATATAACATTTCAACACCCCTGAAAGATTCCTTTTCCCTCTTTGAGTCAACTCCCCTTTCCCACTAGAGGTGATCACTGTTCTATGGTTCTGATTCCTTTATCATAGGTTAGTTTTGCCTACTCAAAATTCCATGTAAATGCAATCATGTAGTATGGATTCTGTTGTGTCTGGCTTCTTTTACTCAGCATATATTTTGAGGTTCACCTATACTATTGTGTATATCATTGGTTCTATCTTGTATTTTGCCAAATAGCATTCAATTGCGTGGCTATACCACAATTTGTTTCTACATTCTCCTGCTGATGAAAATTTGGATTGCTTCTAGTTTTTGGCTATTATGAATGAAGCTTCTCTGAACATTCTTGTATGTCTTTGTGTGGGCATGTTTTCTTATCTCTTGGGAAGATACCTAGAAATAAATGGCTGCATCATAAAGTGGTTATATATTTCATTTTTTCAGAAATTACCAAACATAATTTCAAAGTGAATATACTATTTGACATTCCCACCAGCAATGTTTGAAATCCCAATTGTTACACATCCTCATCCATATTTGGTATTGTAATTCTTTTTAATTTTAGTCATTCCAGTGGATGTACTGATATCTTACTGTGATTTTAATCTTATTTCTCTGTTAACTAATAATCTTGAGCATCTTTTCATGTACTTACTGGTCACTCACATGTCATCATTTGTCTAGTACATACTCAAGTCTTTTACCCATTTAAAGAAAAATGAATTGTTTATATTTTTATTGTTGAGTTGTAAGTGTATTGGAAGTATATTCCTAATATGTCCTTTGTCAGATACTGTAAATATTTTTTTCCAGTCTGTGTCTTTTCATTTTCTTCATGGCACCTTTTAATGAGCAGAAGTCATTACATTTTGCCAGAATTAATTTATCAATTTTTGTCTTTTATGGTTACTTCTTTCTGAGTCCTGTCTAAGAAACCATTTCCTAACCAAAGATTGCAAAGATTTCCTCCTATGTTGCCTTCCAAAAGCTTTATAATTTTAGCTTTTATATTTAGTTACATGATCCATTTATAATTAGTTTTAATGTATGAGTTAAGGTTCTTTTTTTTCAGATTTGGCAAGCAATCTTTCTAGCATCAGTTGTCAAAAAGATTTTTTTCCTCATTCATTTGTTTGACACCTTGGTAAAATATTAATTGACCATATAGTATGGGTCAATTTTTGGACTCTATTTATTCTATTGATCTATTTGCTTATCTTTATGCCAATTCCACATTGTCTTACTCACAATAGTTTTATAATAAGTCTTGAAGCTGGGTAGAATAAGTAATCCAAATTTGTTTTTTTCAAGATTATTTTGACTAGTAATGCTTCTGTATAGATTTTGGAATCAGTTCAACAATTTCTACAAAAAAGTCTTTGAGGATTTTGATTGAGATTGTGTTGAATATACAGTCAATTTGAGGAAAATTGACAAAATATTGAGTCTTTCCAACCGTGAACATGGTATATATCTCCATTTATTTATAACTTCATCAATTTCCTTTAGCAATGTATAATAGTTTTTCATGTGGAACTTTTAATCTCTGATTATGTTATGCTTTTTATGCCTTTATTAATAATAGTTTAAAATTTTATTTTCCATTTATTTTGCTAAAATATAGAAATTCAACAGATTTTTAAATATATTGAACTTGTGTATTAATTTTTTATCTACTGCTGTGTAACAAATTATCTCAAAACTTAGCAGCTAAAAAAACAAGCAATTTTATTTATTTTATTTTTATTTACCTTTTTATCAATATTTTTTATTATGATATTGTGGGGTACAGTTAAGGGTTAGGTATACAAATACATTTCATTCAGGCACCCTGTTGATAAGAGGTGTTTCCCTGTCCCCAGAAAGATATTTGCTACCGTTAATCCCATCTCCCTCCCCCCTCATAGTTTCCCACTACTGTCAGTCATTTTCTTATAGTATTACATTGGATGTTCAAGGTCCATTATATGAGTGAGAACATGTGATACTCGGATCTTTGTTTCTGTGAGAGGTCACTCAGTATTATAGACTCTAGTTCCATCCAGGTTGCTGTGAAATTCATGGTTTTGTTCTTTTTTATGGCTGCGTAGTATTCCATCGTGTATATGTGCCACATTTTAAAAATCCAGTCCTCTTTTGATGGGCAGCATGGTTACTTCCAGGTTCTTGATATTGTTCACAATGCTGCGATAAACATAAGTGTGCAGGTATCTTTTTTATAGAGTGATTTGAGTTCTTCAGGATATATTCCCAGTAGGGGGATTGCGGGGTCATATGGGAGGTTGATATTTAGAGCTTTTAGGAATCGCCACGCTGCTTTCCACAGAGGTTGCACTAGTTTACACTCCCATCAACAGTGTAGAAGTGTTCCCTTTTCGCTACACCCTCTCCAGCAGCTGTGATTTTTTGAGTTGCTGATAATTGCCATTCTGACTGGAGTTAGGTGGTATCTCAGTGTGGTTTTGATTTGCATCTCCTTGATGATTTGTGAGGTTGAACATTTCTTCATGTGTCTGTTGGCTGCTTGGATGTCTTCCTTTGTGAAGTGTCTGTTCATATCTTTTGCCCATTTTATAATGGGGTTGTTTAAAACAAGCAATTTTAATCTCACAATTTCTGTCAGTCAGAAGTCTAGGAATAATTTAGCTGGCTCATGAGTGGCGGTCAACTGTTGGCCAAGGCTGCAGCCATTCACAGACTCAACAGTGACTGGAAGATGTTCTTTCAAGGTCAATCACATGACTGTCGGCAGGAGGCTTCAGTTCTTTGTCATGTAGTCCTCTCTACAAGACTACACATGACAAAGCAGATGGATTTTCCCTGAGTAAATGACATGAGAAAGACAGCAAGAGAGAATACTCGAGACAGAAGTTACGGTATAACCTGGTCTTAGAAGTGATAGCTTATCACATCTACCATACACTATTGGTCACACGGACAAACCTTGGTGCAATGTGGAAGGGAGCTAACACCAGGATGTGAATACCAGGGAGTGGGAGTGATTCGGGAGCATCTTGGACTCTGGCTGAGCCATTTGACCCACCAAGAGACAGGCACTAAAAGGGAGGTGCCTTGATATACATTGCTTCCTTCAGTGGGATGGTTATCTGTTCTGTCTTGAGGCTTGAGTCCCTGAGTTAGTGGAACCACACATGCAAAACTCTAGGAACCTTGGGAGGAGTTAATGATAAACACATGGAAAAATCTAGGTCAGTACTTAAGAAAACACACACACACATATGCACTCAGGAGTGGGGAGGAGAGAGAGAGAGAGAGAGAATCTGGATTAATCCAATTTTACAGATGAGAAAGCTGTGATTCAGAAGGGTAAATTACCTTGCCCAAGGTCATGTGCCAATTAGCAGTAGGGAAGGAACTAAAACCAGTTCCTTTAACTCTTTATCTAGTGTTCTTTCCAGGCACCAGGTGACCTCAGGTTCCCATCACGTTCCACACCTCCAGGAGAACATCTCTACCCAAGAACTCTCAGTGACAATGTGTGGGAAGAAACACAACAGGAGGAATGTTGGTGTTTTCTGCTGGAATCTTCATTGTTGACATACACTGCAGTAAGTCAGCTAACTCAAGCTGGGCCAACTAAGGCTGCCCATCAGAACCTTTCCATCGAGACTGAAGAACTGAAGAATTCACTGTGACATCTTCAGAGATCAAAGAGCAGAGGATTATTCCTGGCTCCTCTTCTTGTCAGAAGTGATGAAACAGAGATCTTTATTTTTATTTTAGATGCAGGGGTACACGTGTGTTCATTACATGGACATATTGTGTAGTGGTGGGGATGGGTCTCAGGCTGTCCATTCCCCAGACAGTGAACATTGTATCCCATAGGTAGAACAGGGATCTTTAACAACAGTTTTATTTTTCTTGGTTACTTTTTCTTTGGAAATTAAGTTTTCAGCCCATTTCCAAAAAATCAGATTCTAAACAATTTGGTTCAACTGTCTCTATGAATGGTCATAAGTAAAAATTAGCCAATGACCTCTTAGGAGCTCCTGACATAGGTTTTCATCTGCCTATTAGACTTCAGGATCTGTCCCACAGATACCCATGACTCAACTCATCATCTTTCTCTCTCCAACTGTTCACCCTCTGGCTTTTTTAAATGCAAGAAAAAGTGCTGAAAACTTTATTTCCAAAGAAAAATAAAACCAAGAAAATTAAAACTATTTTAAAAGATCACTGCTTGAATTTGAGAAAATCTCGAAGACCTAGATAGTTGTCCAATACAGAAACTTAATTCTTTAGAATCTACTTCAGAAAATATTTCTTGAATACCCCCTTTCTCTATGTCCCTACTGCCACTTCCTTCCTTGATATTCCCATTAACTCCTTCACTTACAAGTAGCATTTAGTGCATGCCGGCACTATGTCAGGCAATCAACTCTGCACTAGGACACAAAGGTGAGCAGACGTGTTACCTGTGCACCAGAGACTTATCTCTATGTGGGGGGTGAGGAAGGGGACAAAAACAAACAATGATGGTAAAACGTGATCTGTTTTATGAATATCATTCTCTCCTGGCCTACTGCAATAGATCTTGACCTTTCTCTGCCCGCTTTCTGTCCCTCCTGATCCATTCTCTTCACCGCAATCAGAATTACCTTTTTAAAATACAGACTGAAAGCTGGGCTCAGTGGCTCAGCCTGTAATCCCAGTGCTTTGGGAGGCTGAGGCGAGTGGATTGCCTGAGCCCGTGGGTTCGAGACCCGCCTGGGCAACGTGGCGAGACCTCATCTCTACAATAAATCAAAAATTAGCTGGGCGTGGTAGCACGCGCCTGTAGTTTCAGCTGCTTGGAAGGCTGAGGCAGAAGGATCGCCGGAGCCCAGCAGGGCGAGGCTGCTGTGGCTGGGATTGGCCACTGCACTCCAGTCTGGGCAACAGAGTGAGACTCCAACTCAAAAATAAAATAAAATAAATAAGATACAGACTGGGATCACGATCACAGTTATCTTTGCTTCCCTGTTGCCTAAGAATGACACCCCTGGTCCTCACTTTACAGGTCCAAGTCTGCCCGCCCACCTCTCCATCACCCTTTTCTCTAACTTTGAATCCCACGCTTTAGCCACACAGACTACCAATAGGTGTCCACAATACTTCTCATGTAGTTTCACATTTCTGTCTTTTTTCCCCTGGCCTTTTAGCCCTGAAAGCCTTTCGCATCCCATTCAGCATCTGGCTAGCTCTTACTCGTCTTCAAATTCTTACTCACCCTTTAAGACTCACCTTCCTCAACTTCCCTACCCTGAGGCCGAAATAATTACATCCTTCTTTATTACACCACCATTATCGAATTTAACTCATTGCATTATAGTTAATTCATAGCTTAGATGCTGAGTTCCCTCTCAGCACCTAGCACAGTGCTCTGTATATGTTTAATGAATGAGTGAAAAAACATGGTAAAATTTTAAAAATATACGGTGCACCACTGTAGAGGGTCTTCTTATTTTTACTGGTTATACAGTTGTGGAAAAGTAAGAAGACTCAGAGACCCCAAGTGCCTGCCCAGGCTAATCAAAATTCCCACATTTGGAAATCAAAGGAAGTTTCCCCGACTGTTTTTCATCCTCTTCTTTTCATGGAAAACTCAGGGATAGGGGTTGAGACATTTCTGTCAGGCTATACTGAGTTTATAAGATGGGACTAAATGACCTCAGGGATTCCCACCCGAGAAATAAGTGGTGGTGAGAGCGTATTCCTCAGGGATGCTGGCGGCCCGGAGAAAGTCCCACTTTCACTTCAAGGATGTGGCTGAAGCCCTTTTGCAATCTGTTTCGTGGGGCTGGCGGTGAGGTATATGTGGATGTGTGTGTGGCAATACTTGGAGATAGTTTAAAACCTTAGACAAGACATGACCTAGACATGATTCACTAGTTGCTGTCAGCGCGTATCTTCCCTAACAACTTTATGAGTAAGTGGCAAAATATCTGGCCTAAGCTCTTTTTCCTACCAAACCCTGCTTTGAGAATTCAAACAAGATGCTTCAGAAAAGGATACCCTGGAGTCAGTCAACTGGATAAGGATTTCTCATACATTTGGGGAAAATCACTCAGAATTTTCAGTGCTCATTGGGAATGAATCCCCAGAAGTTTGTTTCATGGACTATCCACTATTTCAAAAGATTTCCCATAGGGAATTCTAGCAACAGATAGGAAATCTGTAACAGATAGAGGCTGGGATTCTTTCCTTTTTTAAAAAGCGAATTTTCCAAGACCTAAACCAGATGATCCCTAGACCTGGTTTAGCGTTTTCTGGCTTTTATAATGTTGGTGCTGGAAGGACTCGAGGGAACATCGCTTCACAAATAGTGTCAGGGAGGTTAATGGCTTTTTAAGGTCATCTAGCTTGTCAGGGGTGAAGCTAGGACTAGGACCCAGCCTTCCAAGTCTTAGCCCGGGGATCTTTCCTCTATGCCAAGTTAGATACAAAGCAAGTTGCTGTACAAGGTGAATGGAAGAGTTTTGAAGAATAAACTCAGGATGCTTGAAACATCTCAAGTATGAGTATATATCACTGTCTTCCTGAGACATGAAATTCACTCTAGGACCAACTCTGAGGCAGCCTTGTAAGAAACTGGTGCTGCCAGCTTTTGTCCTGCATGTGCTCTCAGATGCTGTAGCGGTTGACGTTGATGATGGGTTGTTATTGGACGTAGACGTTGGGGGCTGGCTAATTCGATGAACTTAACTGGCATTGGCTCTGTCCTCCCATGACTAAGTGGAATCTCTAGCCCATCAACTTTCAGCCTCCTTTATCCCTGCCATTAAAAACTGCCTTCGTGCCGGGCTCAGTGGCTCAGCCTGTCATCCCGTGCCTTTGGGAGGCTGAGGTGAGTGGATGGCCTGAGCCCACGGGTTCGAGACCTGGGCAACTTGGTGAGACCTCATCTCTACAATAAATAAAAAATCAGCCGGGCATGGTAGCGTGCGCCTGTAGTTCCAGCTCCTTGGAAGGCTGAGGTGGAAGGATGGCCGGAGCCCAGCAGGTCGAGGCTGCGGTGGCCGGGAGCAGCCACTGCACTCCAGTCTGGGTGATGGAGTGAGACTCCAACTCAAAAAAACCCAAAAAACAAAAACTGCCTTCTGCTTCCTTGAGATGGAGCCTTCCTCCTTTCTTTCTATCCAGTTCTGCCTCACTCCCACTGTTTCTTCCTCTCTATGGGATGCTTCCATTGAGCCCAAGGGAGCCCTTTCTACTGAGCAGAAAACTCCCTCTAACCTTTCCCTAAAGCCTCTTTCGGTCTCCTCACCACCACAGAGACTTGCCTTTTCCCTGGATGCTGTCCTTGCAGATGGATTCGATGGACTTTCCTTCTCCCACTCCCAGTGGCTCATTCGTTTCCTTTAAAATGTGCGCAGCAATCATCCTCAGGCCTTTATTATTATTTTAAAATACGGCCAGGCACAGTGGCTGCCACATGGAATTCCAGCACTTTGGGAGGCTGAGGCGGGAGGATTGCTTGAGCCCGGGAGTTCGAGACCAACTTGGGCAACATAACGAGACCTTGTCTTGACAAAAAAAAAAAATTCAAAAAATATAGCCGGGCACGGTGGCACACGCCTATAGTCCCAGCTACTCAGGATGCTTAGGTAGAAGGATCGCCCGAGTCCAGGAGGTCGAGGCTGTGGTAAAGCACGATCATCGTGATCCTGCCACTGTACTCCAGCCTGTGCGACTCAAAAATAAATAAGTAAATAAAAACAGAGAAAAATTTATCAGTGATTCACTACAGCTTTCTTAAGGAGTCTATTTATTTTAACTTTTCCTTCTGCCTTTAAACCTTGAGCAAAAGTTCCACTTCCTCAGGCTTTGTAGATGATCTCAGGTCCTTCTTGTAGAGAAAACGGAGGCTTTTCCTTCCTTCTATTTCAAAATTTCTATGTATTTTTTTCCACTATTTTTAAATCTTTCTTCCTGTTTCAGAGAAAGAAGCTGAAACTTCAAGGCCAATTTCCTTGGTTTCTGGAGTCTCGCCCCCTCCGCTTGCTCCAGGACATCAAGAGTCACATCTCTGGATTGCATTGCTTGGTGTTTTCTTTTCATTGGATGCAAACTTACTGTCCCTGTATGCATCAGAATCATCAAAGGTCTTTCCAAATGCAGTATCTTTAGTCTTTTCCCAAAGAGGGATGCCCAGTTAGTGCGGTATCCCTGGTGGCTAAATAAAAACCTTTGTATCTGGTACCTGGAGTGTGCATTTTGGCAGGTCCCAAGGTCATTCTTAAGCACAACAAATTTTGAGGCTAGAATCATGTGCAGGACTCTCTTTTAAAAAATAACCATGCTGCATTAGCTACCTACTGCTGTGTAACAAATCAGCCTGTAATTTAATGGCTTAAAACAACATTTGTCACCTCAGTTATCTGTCGATCAGAAATGAGGATAGGGCTTAGCTAAGTCCTTTACTCCCAGGTCTCTCACAGGGGTTGCTGGGGATACTGGGGTTGCTGGTCTTGTCAAAGCTCAATGAGGGAAGGATACACTTCCAAGCACTTTTGCGTGGTTGCTGGCAGCTCTCAATTCCTCGTGGCTATTGGTCAGAAGGCCTTGGTTGGGGTTGCCCTGAGTTCCTTGCCATGTGGGGCTTTCATTAGGGAAGGTTTGTTTAACATGGCAACTTGCTTCACAGAGGGAGTCAACTGAGAAAAGCCAAAGAAAGGGAGAGAGGAGTGCAAATAAGACAGAATCACAGTTTTTGATAGCCCAGTCTCAGACAGGACACCCTATTGCTTTTGCCTTATTCTCTCCATCTGTTAGAAGTGAATCACTAGGTCCAGCCCTTACCTAATGGGAGGAGATTAAACAAAGTTGTGATTATGAAGGAGGAGGGCATTTTGGGAGCCTTTAGAGTCTGACTACCATATACCCCACCCCAAAGGTACCCATTTAAGGTGTCAGCTCACTTCTCTCCTATTTACCACTCAGCTTCTCTAAAGAGGAAAATAAACTGGTGGCCTTCACTCTGTGGCCACATATTCACTCCTTAACCTATTTCATTGTGGCCTCCACTCTCACCGCTCTACATAACTATTTTCTTGATGATTCCACGTGAACTCCTGGCTGCCAAGTCATTTTCTGGTCCTCTCTACTTGGTCTCTCTTCAGCAGCAGAGGGCCTCTTCTTTCTTAAGATTCCTCCTTGGCTTCCGTCATACTCCCCTTTCCTTGGTCCTTAAGTTTCTGTGTTCACGTCTCTGTCTACTCCTCTTCTGGCTCCTGCCTCCCCAACTATTTGGCCAACTATGACACGATTCTGGACATCTTTGTATCTGAATATGTCATACCTGAGAAAGACTCAAAAAGTTTTGGGACCAGCTCAAGATTTCATTCAGGGACAGAGGAATGACCAGTCTACCAAGCCTGTTTGGAATGACAGTACAAGGGAAATAAAGTTGCTTTAAAAATACAGTCAGCTGAGTGCAGTGGCACACGCCTGTGATCCTAGCACTTTGGGAGGCTGAGGCAGATGGATTGTATGAGCCCAGGAGTTTGAGATAAGCCTAGGCAACATAGTGAGACCTCATCTTGACCCCCCCCCAAAATTAGCCAGGTGTAGTGACATGCACCTGTCATCCCAGCTACTAAGGAGACTGAGGTGAAAGGATCATCTGAGCCCAGGAGGTAAGCCATGATTGGTGCCAAGCCTGAGTGACAGAGTGAGACCCTGACTCAAAAAAAAAAAATCCTCTGTCACAGCCAAAGGGAGCCTACAAGACATGACAACTAAATGAAATGTGGTACCCTGGGTGTCATCCTGGAACATGAAAAAGACACTAGGTAAAAACTAATGAGGCTGGGCACAGTGGCCCAAGCCTATAATCCTATCACTTTGGGAGGCTGGGGTGAGAGGATTGCCTGAGTTCACGAGTTTGAAACCAGCCTGGGCAACTTGGTGAGACCTCATCTCTACAGTAAATAAATTAGCTGGGCTTGGTGGCACACACCTGTAGTTCCAGCTACTTGGAAGGTTGAGGCGGAAGGATCACCTGAGCCCAGCAGGTCGAGACTGCGGTACCCATAAGCGTGCCACTGCACTCCAGCCTGGGTGACAGAATGAGACTCCAACTCAAATAAACAAACAAGCAAACAAAAACTAATGAAATCTGAATAAAGTATGTACTTTATTAATAATAATTAAGCCATATTGATTTGTTAATGACAAGTGCACTATACTGGCGTAAGATGTTAAAAAATGGGGAACTTGGGTGTGAGGTATATGGGAACTCTGTACTCTGTTTATAACCTTTCTGTTAATCTGAAAATGTTCTAAAAATAAAAAGTTTATTTTTCGAAACGCACCTTATCAAGTTCTGCTCTTCCTTATCAAGTTCTGTTCAAGGTCACACTAGCATTACGGATATTTACATCTACGTCTCATGCCTCTATAGGATTCTACCTTCAGGTTTGTGGTCACCTTTATAACTCCTCAGAACAAAGCCCAGGGTCATGCGTGGTTCACAGCTCATCGCTGAATGAATGAGTGATGAGTGAATGATTGTGAAATACCAAAGTATACTCTTGGACAGAATGTTCTGTAAGGACATAATTAACCCGGTTAAGGCCAAGGGTAATGGGACCGTTTTACTGACCTTTGTCTTTAGTTCATTCAGTTCAACCAACCTCTAAAGTGGCTTGTTTCTCCTTTCTTCTTCAAATTACATGTTCCTGCTCTGTTTTTATCTCTGTCACTTCCTCTTCTTTCTTTTCTCTTTTTCTCTCTGTTATTGTTTCTTCTACTGTGGTACACTTTCCTTGTGTTGATCTAAACAACGGTTGCCCTTCCTAATGTGCTGTGGTCTGGTGGAAAGCTTCTTGAGTGTCAGTGACTAGCCAGGACTGAGGGACCCGGAGAACAAAGCCATTTGGCTCTGGATGCCAGCCATCCAGGTAACCACAGATCTTGACAGGAAAGCTCTGTGCCATTTCCCATGGAATTACTTGAAATGGACTTGTTTTTTACTAGCATTAAACAATCAAACTTACTCCCCAAATTTCATCATTTTAGAACAATTGTTTTGATTTCCATTAGCTACAGTTTTAGTGTTTGCTCATGGATATGGTTGTTAAATAATGAGGAAAGTTCTCCTTTAATGGCCACTCATGGAGCTCTCATCTCTACATGATACCAAATATTTGTGTTTGGAAATATTTGGATGATTGGATACATCTTTCTGCTTCTCTTTCTCCTCCTCCTTCTCAAAGCACATTCGTCTCCTCCTCCTCCTCTTCCTCTTTCCTTACCTCTAGATAGGTGACTTGAAGGGCCATTGGCAGGACTCCAGCTGAAACTTGGGTGTTCCTGAACTTTGCTAAGTATCCTCTTTCTGTTTCTTTCCTCGTGTCAAAAAAACAAACAAACAAGCAAAAACAGGGCATACCATCCTCTGTAAAGGAAGCTAGTGCTATTGACTAATACTCAAAAGCATAGATGGCAGTCAACTTGTTTCTGTTGATCTCTGTCAGCTGCTCAGGGTTTTAAGTGCAGTCTGTGACATGAGAAGAAATGAAATTACTTAGACCATAGGTTTTAGTGTATTTTTCTTTTTTGAGTCAGCGTCTCACGCTGTTGTCCAGGCTGGAGTGCAGTGGCATGACCGTAGCTCATCACAGCCTCAGCCTCCTGGACTTAGGCTATCCTTCTGCCTCAGCCTCCCAAGTAGCTGGGACAACAGGGGCATGCTATAATGGCCAGCTAATTTTTTTGATTTCTTTTGTAGCGACGAAATTACCCTATGTTGCTCAGGCTGATCTCGAACCCCTGCGTTTTCTCCATGGCCTATCAAAGTGTTGGGGTTACAGGTGAGATTATACTGCACCTGGCCAGATCATAGGTTTTGACCTTAGCAGCACAATTGCCTGATCCTCTGACTTATAGATTGCCTTTTGTATTATTACGTTTCATACTCTTCAAAACTTTATCAGATTCTCACACTTTTAAGACATGGTTCCTGCAGGAATCCTAGTTCTCAGGTTTCCAGACCAGTTTGGCACTGGGTGGGAAGTGGAACAGTCGCCTACTGAATGTTGGGAGGGACCGAGCCTGGGGTGGACTTCCTTGGACTATATTTCTGAGTGTGAAGGATAGCTGTAGGGCCCAGGAAGGAATTCATAACCCTTCATGGAGGCAGAGATGGTGCTTGTCATGTTAATGCTCTATCCCCGTGTCCAGAACAATGCATGACAACAAGTAACCACCCAGAGAAAGGTGGCTCAATCTCTCTTTCTCTCTCAATCTCTCTGCTGGAGTGCAGTGGCATGATCGCAGCTTAACACAGTCTCAATCTCCTGAGTCAGGCAATCCTCCCACCTCAGCTCCCCAAGTAGCTGGGACTATAAGCAGGCACCACAACACTCAGTTTTTTTATTTTATTTTTTGTAGAGATGAGGTTTTGCTATGTTGCCCAGGCTGTCAATATCTCTTTTCTTTGGTGGAGGTGAGAGCAAGAAGCTGAAATGGATCAAAGGTGTGATTCACTCCATGTCCCAAAATAGAGACTTCGGTCAATAGTCCCGGGAGGCTGTGGTTCCCAAATTGTTCCTATTTGTAGAGACAGATGGGTTTGGCTCCATTCCCACCTCCCTTCTTAAGTTAATTAGATTAGTCACAATCCTGGACATAGAGCCGCATTTACCAGTAGACAAGATTTGAAGGACAACAGGCTGGCGTGTTTGCCAACCCACACAGGTGTGTGGGGGCTCATCTCTTTGAGCTTGTATGGTGGCCAGAAAATGGCAAGACCCTTAAGCCATTGGACTGGAGATGTGTGCCAGCCTGGCTTGCCAGGAAACTCTGCAGTGGAGTTTTGGGGCCAAATCCAGCTAGATGGTTATATAGCAACATGTCTGTTTCCGTTTCCCACTTGCCATTATCCCCTATGCTCACGCCTGTCCTGGGAACTCACAAGGGGTAGGGGTGACTGAATCAAAGCCGGTCTTGAATAATTCTAGGGCCACTGGCAGGCTCTTATCTAAGAGCTCTCACCTCACCCAGGTTCCTAATGCCACTACTGGAGGCATTATTCTCCCTCTGCTCTGCAGTATCTCTTTAATCTGAGTGGACGTGGAACAGACACAGACATCAGTCACCAGCGAACACATCTGTGTGTAGAAGACCTCGGTCTGGTCTGTTAGTCCACTTGTTCTTCCCTTTTACTCTCATCTCCAGGCTTGTCAGCAGTAGCTTCTGGAAGTAAGCGGTATGTTAGTTTCCCATGGCTCCTGTAGGACATTACCACTAGATGGCTTAAAAACGACAGAAAGTTTTTCTTCCACAGTTCTGGAATCCTGAAGTCCAAAATCAAGGTGTTGGCAGGGCTGTGCAGCCTGTAGAGGCTCTGAGGGGACCAACCCTCCAGACCTCGCTCAGCTTCTGGTGGCTTCTACCATTTCTTGGCGTGTGTTCACCCCTTTGACTGTCTTCCCTTACCCTTGTCCTCTTCTGTAGGTGTCAAATTTCCCTCTTATATGGACACATGTAAAGACATGTAGGACCCATCCAGATCATCCAGGATAATATCTCCAGCTCAAGACCCTAGCTAAATCACATCTGCAAAGACTCTTTTTTTCCAAATAACGTAATATTTATAGGCTCAAGGGACTTGGACCTGATATCTTCAGGGCCCACCATTCAGCCCATTTGCAAGACTCTAGAATATCGCTTTTACCTCTTTTTCTGTAGAAATACCCTTTTAAATAGAGAGTGGTACGTCCACAACTACATTTCTCTGACTAGATTAAGCCTCCAGGTTCCATTCTTGGGTACCATGCTAGAAATACCTTGCTTACAAAGGACAGGTGGCATCTTACTTCTTCCAGTTGTTGCAACTGATTCCGAATTGTAATAGAAAACACAGTTTCTAGCTGGACTTCCAGAAAGGGTCTACATTACACCAACATCTGGATGAAAAGCAAAAAACAAACAAAACAGAAAAAAAAAAACAAACCCCGGCCAATTAACCAGATGTTTGTTTCCAAGCATCTAGATGTCTGGCTCTTGTATTTAGGGTACAGGAATCTTTGCAGAGGCAGTCCTGAGAGAAGGAGGGGCAAGTTTCCCTTCACCCAGATGGGGCTTCATGAAGAAGGTCATGGGTGGTGAGGCCAGCCTGCTGCAGGGGTCGAGGGTATTGGTGGTCTGGAGTTGGGGGCACACCTTCAGGAGCGGGTGAGAAGAGGGGGGAGGAGGAGAGAGCTCTGAACACAGTGTTTCAAGTGTTTCAGAACTGTGTCCAGGAACTTGGGGTGGAGGTGGAATCTGTGGGGAATGAGGACAGAGCTAGCGAGCTGCAAATGTGGGATCCTGGCCCCTCCGAGCAGCCATATTAAAGATCAAAGGGACAAAGTCCATACATTCCAGACAGAATCAGGCAGCACAGCCTGACTATGAAAGCATTCTTGGCTGTCATACCCTTGAGTGCCGTGAAGGGGCTCTGTGCTCAGCACTCTGTGTTCTGCCTACCAAGTCGAGCCTTTTAGTCTTCACAGGGTCTGGGCTGAGGCAGGGCATAGTTTCAGAGCAATAAAAACAAGATGCTTCGGTGCAGTGGCTCCTCCCTGCTTCCCTGGGGACGCTCGGGGGCCTTTGGGAATAGGAAAATGGGGAGACTCTGGCTCCTTGTTTTCTGGCCCTTTGAGAATAATTTAACCCATTCATATTTGGACCAGAGCTCTTTGAACAATCGCCTGGTCGACAGTTCCTTTTCTTCCTGAGAGCTCAAGATTCCGGGCTCCTGATCAGAACGTGCTTGGTCAAAGGAGAACAGAGGAGTCACCTGGGTCTGAGCTGCCAGTCTTTTGACTGGGGCAGTGGCATGATTTCTCCTCACCTCAAATCACAGCAACTTCTGTGACTTCCCCAGCAGCTGACTTGGATGTTACATTGGCTAAGGGTTGCGGATCATGTCGACTTGGTCATGCGAAGCTGAGACCCAACCCCCACGTGGGCTATAGAAGCCAGTGTCACTGGGTTTAGGAGCTAAGCTCTGAGCTCAGTGGCTCTGCCACTGACTAGCTGGGTGACCTTGGACCTCAACTTCTTTCTCTGGAACGTGTGATGATAATGTCCACCCTTTAAACTGTTTGTAAGGACTACATCAGATAATTTTCACAAAGCTCTAGCCCAGTGGCTGAGCTGTAGTAGATGCTCAATAAATGGCAGCTATTTTTTTTTTTTTTTTTGTTGGAGTCTCACT
>NW_007246666.1:236019-248571 GCF_000164805.1 Carlito syrichta | reverse complement strand
AATCCACTCACCTCAGCCTCCCAAAGTGCTGAGATTACAGGCTGAGCCACCGAGCCTGGCCTGGCAGCTATTTTTATTGTTATTATAAAAGTACTTGTCAGAGAAAGTCTGTTCTTCCCTCTTTTCCTTCCCTTGCCTCCTTCTACTTACCTTTCATTCTAGGAATCTGTATCTGGGAACCAAAAATGAGAGGGGAAGAGAGAGACAGAGATTGGGGGTAGGGAGAGGGAGGGAGACAGAGACAGACAGAGAGAGAAGGAAGAAGGGAGGGAGAGAGGGAGGGAGACAAAGAGAGAGAGTGAGAGACAGAGAGAGAGAGACACACACACAGACAGAGAAAGAGAGAGAAACAGAGGCAGATAGAGAGACGGACAGAGAGAGTGAGAGAGAAAGAGGGAGGGAGACAGAGAGAGACAGAGAGAAAGAGACAGAGAGACAGAAACAGAGATGGATAGAGAGAGAGACAGAGAGACAGACAGAGAGAGGGAGGGAGGGAGGCAGAGTCAGAGAGAGACAGAGACACACACACACAAGAGACAGAAACAGAGAGAGAAAGAGAGACAGAGACAGGCAGAGAGAGACAGAGACAGAGACAGAACGAGACGGAGAGACAGAGAGTAAGAGAGAAAGAGGGAGAAAGACAGAGAGAGAGAGGGAGAGACAGAGAGAGACAGAGACATACACAAGAGACAGAAACAAAGAGAGAAAGAGAGACAGAGACAGGCAGAGAGAGACAGAGACATACATACAGAGACAGAGATAGAGAAAGAGAGACAGTGACAGGCAGAGAGAGACAGAGACAGCGACAGAGGAGACAGACAGAAAGACAGAGTAAGAGAGAAAGAGGGAGGAAGACAGAGAGAGGGAGAGACAGAGAGAAAGAGACAGAGAGAGAGAGACAGGGAGACAGAGATGAACAGAGAGGGAGAGACAGACAGATAGAGAGACAGACAGAGAGAGGGAGGGAGGCAGAGACAGAGAGAGAGAGACACACACACACACAGAGACAGAAACAGAGAGAGACAGAGACATACACACAGAGACAGAGATAGAGAGAGTGAGAGAGAAAGAGGGAGAGACAGAGAGAGAGAGACAGAGGGGAGGGGAGAGAGGGAGAGAGATAGTGAGAGAGATCACGGAGAGAGATAGTGAGAGAGATCACGGGTTCTCCCAGGGGCCCTCTTATCCTGCCTGGAAGCTTATTTGTCTATAATCAAACAGTTTGAGGTCACCCACTCTCGGAAGCAATGAATAATTTTTAAAAAAATCTCTAACTTCCAGCTAAAGAAAAATGATAAGCCGTCAAGGTTCCCAGGGAGCGTTAAGTCCAACTAGCAGGCTAATGGGCCCACCCACTCCTGCCTTTGCTTCAAGAAGCTGCGGTGCCTGCCCTTTGGCCTAAGCTGGTGTTCTCACTCTCCACTCTGCCTGACCCTCTCTTCTTCCTAAGGCTCAGGTTTCTGGTTTCTCTGGTATTTCAAGCTTCTGATACTTCTTCCCATGTGGGGTGTGCCTACCTGATTTTGGAAATCTTTATGATGGAATAAAGCAGAACCTGTGGCCCAGAGTAGATGCTCAGTAAAATTAGGTTGACGAGTTCAGCCTGTTTTAAAGGCAATCTATGCGTTTTGCTAGCAAGCTTCTTTCTTCTTCACAAAGAAGGATGTGCTCAGGACTGGCTGTGAAGTCAGCCCGGGAACGTTCAGGTGGCATGATTTAGAGGTATAATCGAAAGGTCCCCCCTTAGATTAGGGGGCTTCCCCATCCCCTGGCAGCTGGAGTAGACTGGGCATATGAGCTTTGGACTTCCCAAACCAGCTCCACTGTGCACTGTGTAGCCTTGGGCAACCTCATCCCCTGAGAACATTGGTCAGCCCACGAATAGAATAAAGATAGAAACACATGCTTCAAAGGGTGCTTGTAAAGCCTAAGTGAGACAAAGTGATGTATATGTCTGAAGATAAGTGAGGATTTACCCAAAGGACTCCAAGGGAGGAGCCTTATACCTGAGGCCACAGAAAGGGTGGAGGGCTTTCTGAATTCCTTTGTTTGGAACTATAGGGCAGGGCTTGGATAAGGCCTAGCCTGAAACAACCTTAATCAATGCCCACTTGAGAGGCTTTAGAAATCTTTAGATAGAGTCTATGGGGAACAAAAAGACAGTAAACTGGAAATAAGGCTTCCCACTTGCAAGTGATGGATGTAATTGTAAACAAGCCCTCTGGAGAGCATTCTTTGATTATAGGTGCTTATCAATAAGAAAAATGAAAAAACACAACAGTTCTGATGCTGTAAGTTGCTTTCTTTTCTCCTTCCCCTCCCTCCCTCCCTATCTTACTTCTTTCTTTCTTTCCTTTCCTTTCCTTCCTTCTTCCTTTTTTTTCTTATGGCTTGGGATACAATTTAAATGATAAGCCTATGTGTGATCTTGAACATACCTGGAAGAAGTTGAAAACCATGTCTGATAACCCAAAAGATGGCTCCAGGGAGATGGGGACACTGATGTTAAAATAAATATGAGGAGTTTGAACAAAACTGTTTCGTGAACTGTGGATGTGGATAATAACATTTCTAAGTTATTATGTCATTTTATATACTATGTAACTTCAAATATCTTTCCGACTACATTTTTTTCTGTTGTAAGTGGACATGGAACTATTTCATCGACTACCCTACGTTTGTGTATTAACACTGGGGAAAGTACTTTTTGGAGCACGGGACCTTGGGGATTGTAAGGGATGTTTCCTTCTTCCACTCTTCTTCATGCACATGTCAGCTTCCTTCTTCACTCTCTGTGGACTTGCTTTCTGGGGTTTCCTGGTCATGACTAGGGAAAATGGCTTACACTACTCTTCAGTTTTTATATCTTCCTTGTTGAAGGCCTTGGCCCGAACTAAGACTGGAATTTCTGAGCCTCTATTCAGAATTTCTCCAGAAGAGATTCAGGCTGTTCCAGGTTAGGGCAGGGCTTCAGCCTGGACCGCTTAGCCACACTGTACAGACATGACTGCCAGGAGCACGTCTCTCCCATTCTCTGCGTGGCTGGTGACAAAGCGGACAGTGTTAGGGTCAAGACAACGTGGGGGATACTGAAGACATTTCCAGGAACTGAATCTGGCATGAGAGGGAATTTTTGAGCAACGATCTCTACCTGAGGAGGGCTGATCTGGTAGTAATGTGAGGAATGATTTCAGCGGCAAAGAACAATTTGCTAGAACTTCTTTTATGAGGGCAGGGGAGGGGAATCGGGAAGGCTTTAGGGTCTTCGAGAGTTTTCTAATAGTAAATTGCAGTCACTAGGGAGGAAACTGCTTTTCTTGCCATTAGCACCTATGGGCTGATAAAGAAAGCGTGGCAGTAAGCAGAAAAGAAGCACGGAGAGCACGGTGAGGAAGACCTGTGACAGGGTATGGAATGGGGCACCACGTTCAGCCTTGGTCATGGGCCCTCTCTTCAGGGCACACGCAGTGAGGGAGAAATGTGGGTGGGCCTGGCCCGTAAGCAGAGCTCCTGGCCCCTGCCACACCATGAGGCAGGCTAAGCTTCACCTCTGTTGGCATTTCCTCCAGGGTAGAGCACCAAGTCATGAGTCAGGGCAGCCGTGACAGGACAGTGTAGTGACATAGCACAATAAAACGTGAGAGGAACCCTGAGTCATCTTGGTTGGTGGAGCCTGCTGAGTGTGTGGGTGCAGATACCGACACCCCTGAGCCCAAAGACTCCCCTGCATCACTCACCCGGGAGGGCAGGCCCACGAGGAGGCCAGGCAGGGAGTGACTCGGAAGGCAGCAGCTCAGATAACCCACTGACTCACCGCTCCCACCTCAGACCTGGATTTGAAGGACAGATGACTCCTGAACCGACACTCTCTTTGGTCTGGTTTTTCTACGTGTTATCTTTAGATCTCCAGCTCACCCCGATCCCTGGGATATCCCTGGTCTGGAGGCCACTCCAGCCATAATAGGTTCTCAGCCTAGTACTTTGCTCAATGGAGTTTTGGTTCCGTCGACTCATTCGTTCTCGTTGTTTGTCCTTTAAACAAGTTGTCAATCAGTGTCTACAACGTGTCGGCTCCACGCTGGGCATTGGGGAAGCAGGAATGCCCAAGAAATGAATTCTGGCTTCGAGGAGCTACAGTCGCCTCTTGGCGGCTGTTTCTGACTTCTTTGTTTTGGGGGGTTTTTTTGAGTTGGAGTCTCGCCCTGTCGCCCAGGCTGGAGGGCAGTGGCACGCTCAGGGCCACCGCGGCCGCGACCTGCTGGGCTCAGGTGATCCTTCCGCCTCAGCCTTCTAAGTAGCTGGAACTATAGGCACATGCTTCCACACCCGGCTAATTTTTGTGATTTATTGTAGAGACAAGGTCTCACCAAGTAGCCCAGGCTGGTCTCAACCTCTGGGCCCAGGCAATCCTCTCACCTCGGCCTCCCAGAGTGCTGGGATTACAGACTTGAGCCACCACGCCCGGCTGTTTCTGCCTTCTTTACCTGGAAGTTGGTTCCCTCAGGAAAGAGACACCTCTTCAGACGATTCCCCTCTCTCACTTGGGGGGCTCATGCTTCTGGGTGGGTACTGCTAAGTTCCTAGTTTCCTAGTCTGGCCTGAACAGTTGGATCTTTCGCCATGTACCAACTTCATTTTTCCCGCTATCTGGAGAGAGTGAGTCTTCTTTCTTCCATCAAGTGGGCAGTAATTTGGGACTGTTTTGAGAGCAAAAGCGCTGGTTGAGTGTTTGCACTGAGTTTCACACACAGAGTAGCATCCAGCCCTGCACCTAGACTCCTGAACTTTGTCCATGGACTCACCTTGGGGACAACAGTCACTTCATTTATTGTGCCTAAGTGTTTTACATGAAATTTGATCATCACAATGCCTCTATGACATAGAGTCTCGTCAGATATTTGTTATGGTCATATTATCACCATCATTATTTTACATGCTGGGAAACTTAGGCTCAGACAGGTGAAGCCACTTGCCTGTGATCCCACAGCTTGTAGGGGTCAGTCCTGTTTCACCCTACAACTGCAGCTCTCAATGACTTAAACATATTGTCTCAACCCCAGGGTCAGTTCTCTGCCCTCTTGGGAACATTCTCATCCTGAGATCGGGAGCTCTTCATTGTCTGACTTCCCAAGGGTCCAAACTCCTACAGGCGGGCAGTAGGAGGAAAGGACAAAATCTAGGTGAGAGTGTGTGGGTACAGATGCAATAAAAGTGGAGATCTCAGTAGTGTGTGAGCCTGGTGACCAGGGCTTCTGATGAACTGTAGGGTGGTCTTGGGCAGGGTTATGATGTGGACAGAATTTATCATTAGCCTCCAAACCCTTCATTAATATCTTCTCATGGTTCTGGCTTTGTGGGATACTCCCTCAGATGGGCTCCACCTCCACTGCCCCTTGAAGAATGTGAGGAGAGAGCCGTGCGTGGTGGCTCATGCTTGTAATTCTAGCTACTTGGGAGACTGAAGCAGGAGGATCAGGTGGGCCTAGGAGGTCGAGGCTGCAGTGAGCTATGATTGTGCCATTGGGCAACAGAGCATGACCCAGTCTTTGGGAAGAAAAAAAAAAAAAGAAGAGTGAGTTAAGAGCCCTAGAATCACAATCGCATGCTTTTGATCTGGAAGGGATCTCAGAGATCATCTAATCCAATGTTACAAGCAAAGGAAATGAGAGACAGAGGAGCTGCTATGGCTTTCAGAAAATGATGGCGAGACTGGGACTTGAACCCTGGTCTTCGTTCTGGGAACGCTGCTCTTTCTCTGACATCAGCTCTCAGCACCCTGAATGGGATTATAGGCAGCTTAAGAGTCTATAGATTTAGGCATAATACACAATGAAACTTTCTCTGGACAAGTCTACACAGATGGACTCTTCCTTTCTCAGCCCCAGCCTGCCTTCCCCAAGTAACCCAGCTCGCTATTCTATTCCCGGTCCTGTGGGGCCCAACCTCCCCCATACTTTATGTATGTGGTCTTATAAAAAACCCGCAGCGTAAGAGTTACTTTCCAACAATGGCATCTGAGAGCGGAAAGTTTAACTGTGAGTTGGGCTGGAGGAGCCATCACTGTGTTCACCTGCAGATGTTCCCTTTCTCTCTTTGTTGGCATTGATAACTGTCATTGTCAGTTTCTTTTTCCCTCTGAAGAGCCTGTGTTTGGCAGAATAGATAGGTCAGCATGCTTGTAAAGTACATTTTTTCTTTGTGAGAAGCCTTGCAAAGTGGGTCCTTAGTTTTCTTTCTCTGGCTCCGAAGTGTCTCCTCCGGGAACGGGCAAGATTCCCTTTGACTACGCCATGATATGGTGCTACAGAAAGACTTTGTTCCCAAAGTCAGGTAGAAGCCAGTGGAGTCCAGGCTCCACCACTTTAATAGCAGTAACCTTGAAAAGGACACTTAACAGCTCAGAATCTTGACTTCCCTACCTGTAAAATGGGAACGCTGGGGATGAAATAACAGACGGTGTGTGCAGGGACCTCGCCTGCAAGACGGTCTGGATGCTTCACGGAAGAGGCAACTTTAACTTTAGTTAAGTTGAGGAGATTTGGCTGCCAGTCGTTGCCTGAGAGGGGAAAGGGACTTGAGCTTCAGGTCAAGCCCACGATGATCATGATGGTACACACGCATTTGTGCAATTGTTTTTCTCTTGCTGTGGTCACGTTATTTTCCTCAGTGACGTCATAGGTAGCGTGGCTATCAGCGAGGGTGAGTGTGGGGCAGAGCAGGGGGTGATGTGACCTGGAGGGGCCTGGTCCTCCCCCCAGCTGCCATTTCTGAACTGTCCTGAGACTTTGGGCGTGATATTTAAATTCAGTTTTCTCACCTGTAAAATACTTACACGTCATTGTGGGTGATAGCAAATGTAATGAGATGGTGCTTACTTACTGTAAGGTCGTGGGACATGGTAGGTATTGCCGGATTGGCATAGTTTCTGAGAATTCTTGTTTTGAGGGTATTTATATATATATATATTTTTTTTTTTTTTTTTTTTTGAGTTGGAGTCTCACTCGGTCACCCAGAATGGAGTGCAGCGGCCACTCCCGGCCACCACAGCCTCGATCTGCTGGGCTCCGCCTCAGCCTTCCGAGTAGCCGGAATTACAGGCGCGCGCTACCACACCCGGCTGATTTTTTGATTTATTGTAGAGATGAGGTCTCGCTGCCCAGGCGGGTCTCGAACCCGTGGGCTCAGGCAATCCACTCACTTCAGCCTCCCAAAGGTGCGGGATGACAGGCTGAGCCACCGAGCCTGGCTATTTTTATATATTATTATTATCATTATTTGAGTCAGGGTCTCAGTCTGTTGCCCAGGCTGGAGTGCAGTGGTGTGATCACAATCATCATGGCTTACCACAGCCTCGACCACCTGGGCTCAGGTGATGCTCCCACTTCAGCCTTCTGAGTAGCTGGGACTACAGGCATGTACCACTATATCCAGCTACTTTTTTGGTAGGAAGAGGCCTAACTGCTCAGACTGGTCTCGAATTCCTGGGCTCAAGTGATTCTCTTGCCTCGGCCTCCTAAAGTGCTGGGATTATAGGCATAAACCACCACACCCAGTCATCTATATTATTATTATATGAGTAGGAGTCTCACTCCGTTGCCCAGGCCGGAGTGCAGTGGCACACTCATGGCCACTGCATTCTCGACCTACTGGGCTTACAGTCTAGCTAGGGAGATGGATGTGAGCAGAAATTGTGACAAGGACTGCGAGAAGGAGCCCCCAAGAGGGCCACCAGCCTCAGGAGTACAGGGCTATCTTCCCAGGAGAAGGGCTGTCCCACTGAGCCCCGAGAATGCGCAGAAGTTTACCACGTGGGACTGGGGCCAAGGAAGCTGGGGACGGAGGAGTGACTCAGCCTTACAAGTAGCTAGAACCATAGCTGCGTGCCACCATGCCAGGCTAATTTTTGGATTTAGTGTAGAGACAAGGTCTCAGCAGTTGCCTAGGCTGGTCTCGAACCCCTGGCCTTGGGCAATCCTCTTGCCTCTGCCTCCCAAAGTGTAGAGAGTATAGGTGTGAGCCACTGCGCCCTGCCATCTATATTATTAATGAGCAATAGTTGCTCACAGGCGCCATCCTAAAGAGGTGATAATTTCCCTGGTACCCCCTAAAGTTTTCCAATTGGCTTAATTGTTTCTGATCTGGGAAATGCAAGCTCTCCCCAGCTGGAGGGTCCCTGGTCTACCTAAGTAAGTGTTACCCACTCTTAGTTCCCTCCACGCTTTCTGGAGCTCAAGGCTTAGTAATCTTGAGCCTTGATAGGACCCTACACCACGAAATTCAGCAGAGGGTGTATTGCTTACCTTGAATCCCCCACCTGGGGTGGGGAGATAATAGGGTTAATTTCCAAAGTGCCAGAAGGCCTTTGCATATATTGTTTCCTCTGTCTGGACCGGTCTCACTTCTTCTGGTAAGTGCCTAGTCATCCTTTAAGAGGTTTTTTTTTTCCTTCAAAGCCTTCTCCAGCCACCCTCAGCAAATTCCATTCCTCCCTTCTCTGTGCACCCACAGCACTCTGTTCATGCCTCCATTTAAGCTCCTGTGATGTGGGGTGCCGGGCGGCCCTGCTTGCTACCAGCTTCTGTGCGCTTGACCTATTGTATTCCTCTGAGTTTCACAAGAGGCCTCCCCTGCACCGAGAGTCACTCCTCCGTCCCCAGCTTCCTTGGCCCCAGTCCCACGTGGTAAACTTCTGCGCATTCTCGGGGCTCAGTGGGACAGCCCTTCTCCTGGGAAGATAGCCCTGTGCTCCTGAGGCTGGTGGCCCTCTTGGGGGCTCCTTCTCGCAGTCCTTGTCACAATTTCTGCTCACATCCATCTCCCTAGCTAGACTGTAAGCATCTTGATGGGACAGGGCTGTGTATACGTCCCCCTCATGTATCTCCGAGCCTAGCACAGGCCTATAGCAGCTGTTGATCGTACTGAGAAACAAAATCGATTTTCACGTTGTCTCCCATCAAAATTGGCTAGCCTCGAGTTTATCTTCATTATCTTGTCCCAGTGGTCAGCACAGTGCCCGGCGCTCCTCAGCAGGGCTGACGTACAGCATGAACTCCCAGGCTCTGTCACAAGCAGCTTTGAAGCTACTTTTTCCTGAGCAATCAAATTTCTTTTTTTAGCCCCAGAGAAGCAAGAAGCTGGAAGGAATCCCAGAGACCCAGCTCCTTGCAGAATACTTCGACTCCCTCCCCCTCCCTGGCGGGTGGTCCTGCAAGCCTTCCCCCCCCCCTTCACTTCCACTTACCCCCAACCCCCACCCCCTACCCAGCCGAGCTGTTATTAGCAATTCATGTAATGTTTCTGGGCTTTTCTTCTGGCTGAGACTCGCTCTGGGTGTGCTTCAGAACAAGAATCAGTGTGTCCAGGCTTGGAACTGCCGATGTTAGTAAAATGTTCTCCCAAATCTGGTTATTGCAGACCTGACTCTGTCCTCTTCGTTTGACCAATATGTTGAGTGCCCAGGTCAATGGGAGTCGCCCCATGGGTTCCAGGCTCATTTATTAAAAATGTGGAACAATTTAAGTTCTTGCTGCTTCGACTGGAAGTCGTTGAGCACATGTTGTTTCCAGCAGGCTCTGGGGCTAGGAGGTCAAGTTTCAGATGCGATTAATTCAGTGTAAAGGTGATCCTGCCAGGCTTGGAAGAAAGAATAACTGACAGCTGATTTATGATGTGGCTTTTAAACAAATCACCCCTAAAACCCAGCTCGTTTCATTATGGCAGAGGCTCAATTTGTATTAAAGTGTCATCCTTGGACACTGAACGCTGCCCCTACAGTCAGCAGATGGTGGAAAGAAATGGGATTGCAGTGGTTTCAGAAACCCTCTCCCCAGTGTTGGGCAGAAGACATACTGGTGCCTTCAGGTCCCTCTCGTGTCTACTTAATGACACAGGTCACCACTGGTGTCTGGGTGTGCGCGTGACTGTACAAAAATAGCTCTGTGGGTCCCCATCTGTGGGTCCCCATCCTTGGGGCTGAGGGTGACGGCATGTGCAGGAACGCTCACTCACAAACTGCCCTGTGCATCTGTGGCCGGGTGTGGTTTCTGTCCCCCAAAGTGAATGGGATCAGGGAGAGTGGCAGGTCTGGAGACAAAGTTGCTCTGTGCTTTCAGGAAGCGATGGCTGCCCGGGCGTGTGGATGGGGACCCTTTCCCTAATGAATGTGCCTCAGTGTCCTGGGTGCCACCCAAGAAACAGAAAGCACGCCTGAGTGCCGAGTAAACAGAGACTGTGACTCAAGCCTTCTCATAGGTCTCTGGGAGGGCCTGACTTCCAGGTATTGCGGTGCTTAATGACAGACTGCTTTGGTTCTCTTTGTGCTTTCTGTTCCAAATATGAAATGGAATATTTTGCCACCATCCAGGCATCCTGGGGCCTGAGGTGGGTTCCCCCCCGCCTCCCACCCCCAGTATGGCAGTGTCGGGAGTGGCCCTCAGACAGAGACAGTGCACTTTCGTGGGTCGGGTCTTCCCGGCCCCGTCCCAATAACAATGACTCAGTGGCAGAAAAAGTGGAGTCATTTCTGGATTCCAGACACGCTGCCGCGGGGGCACCTTGTTAGTGGTCACTTCAGGCGGTGCCTGGCGGGAGCTGGGAGGGAGCCATCTGTGTGGCCGAGTGGGAGGGTCAAGTTGGGAGCCAGGGCTTCTGAATAGCCATGGCACAAGGTGGGTAGCCTCACTGCCAGGGGGTGTGCGTCCCCGCAGATTTTCAGCCAAACAGTGCAGGGTAATGAGTGCCCTCACACCCCGGGTTTCCAGGCTGGGCTCTGCCCTCTGCTCGGCTTGAGGTAGCCATGTGACAGAAGATTGCTTCCAGGATGGGCAGCCCTCTTTCTGGGTGTTTGCAGACAAAATGTCTGTAGCATCTGGAGCCACGCGCCAGAAATGCCAACATCTCTTGGCTGGGCAAGTGGCTTCCCAGACTGTGGAATTGTAACCCATAAAAGGAGAATTTATGAAGGAGTAAGGAAACCTGTCTCTTTTCTGCAGCATTTAAAAATACGTTTTAACACGGAGTCTTCACTGATGCTGTTTTCTGGTGAACTGGTCAAATTTAGTAAATATACCATATATGGTTCCATGTTTTCGTAGTGGGTCTAGAGTGGGTACACGTCCCACCCCAACCCTGGCCTCCTCCAGCAAGCTGCTTGTACCTCTCATCTTGCACGTATCATGTAATGCCGGGGGTTGGGGTGTTCACACATAAATCTGTGTCCTTGGTATGGCTTGAAGGAAAGAGTTCGAACTTTAGAGCTAGACAGACCCAAAGCTCAACTTTTCGGTGGCTGCTTGAGCTCAAGAAATCTGCTCACCTTTTCCTAGTCTGGTTTTCCTTCTCTGTAAGATAGAACCACTCCTATTTTGGGGTGGTGGTGGTGACAGCAGGGGGCCATACATGTACTGTAATTCCAGTGCAGTGTGAGGCCTGGCAGAGGGCAGGCCTCAGAGTCCATGTTAGTCCCCGTCTCTCTCTTATCTCCTACCAGACCCTCAGTCCTTAAAGGCAATATCATGACTTAACACGTTTCTGTTTCTCTCTCAAAGCTTAGCCCATCACCTTGTATGTAGTAGGTGCTCAGTGAATGAGCTCATTTTATTTTAAAGTCAAAGTGGAGTGAGAAATGAACCAGAGGACAGGGGAAAGAAATGTCTAATTGGGCCAGAGCCTCCCTACTCAAAGTGCAAGGACCAGTGGCATCAGCATCACCAGGAGGACAAAAATAAAATGCAGCATCTCAGGCTCCACCCAGATCTCCTAAACCAGATGACCAGGTGATCCGTGTGCACGTTAAAGTTTGAGAAGCCCTGGCCTAGAATACTGTAATAAACAGGTACTCAATCAAACAAACAAAGGGGTAAGGTAGGAAGCTAGCAGGATAATTTTCTAGGACTCTACTGGTTTTATTTAAAAGGAAAAATCTATTAAGTTGAAATATAATACTGCGAATTCCAAGTCCAACGGCAATTTTATTCCAATTCCAACAGACGCTGTCCCCGGCTACGATTCCACAGCCGTGGACATGGACTCCCCAGCTTGTGTTCTGTCTCCCCCTCCGAGCCCTGTGTACTCTTCCCTTGGGCCATGGGGTGCACAGGGCTGTGTTGCCCCTGGAGGCCACCGCCTCTCCGCCACGGAGTGAGCCTGTTTGCTGCTTGGGGTCTCCCTGACAAGGCCAGGTCCTAAGACACCCTCGGTCACCATGGCTGTCTACGAGCGCCCCGAGTGGGGACTGTGCCCCGCTCTCCACAGAACGTGTATTGTTCTTGCTTGGATCGCTGCCCCAGACTCGGGTTCATTCAGAAGCGCCTAAGAGAATCTGGCTCTCGCATCCGCCCTTCAGAGTTGTGTGTATCTGGAGAGCAGCTCAGCAGCCGCCTCTTCCAGGAAGACAGAGCATCTCTTTGTGCCTGTCTGTCCTTCCCGCTGGTACAGGCTGGCGGTGGGGGGTGCGTGGCCTTTCTCGCTCTCTTCCTTTGGATTTACGCTTGGCAAATAAGTCGTCCGCCTGAGGTCTAAACCCCATTTTTTTTTTTTTTTTTTTTTTTTTTT